>NC_073313.1:94742-97242 GCF_027595985.1 Sorex araneus | reverse complement strand
CTTCTTCTTTTTCTTCTTCTTCTTCTTCTTCTTCTTGTACTTCTTCGACTGCTTCTTCTTCAGTTTCTACTCCTCCTCCTTAGAACATTCATTGTCCCTTTCTTCTTATTATTATTTGTTCTTTTTCTTCTTCTTCTTCTGATCCCTCTTCTTCTCCTACACTCCTTGTCTTCCTACTCCTATTCCTCAAACTTCTTCTATTTCTTCTTCTTCTTCTTCCTCTTCTTCTCCTTTTAATTCTTCTATTTCTTCTTCTACTTCTCCTCCTCCTTTACATTCGGATTTCTTCTTCTTCTTCTTCTTCTTCTTCTTCTTCTTCTTCTTCTTCTTCTTCTTCTTCTTCTTCTTCTTCTCCTTCTCCTTCATCTTCTTCTTCTTCTACTACTTCTTCACCTTCTACGTCTTCTCCACTTCTGGTCCTCCTCTTCCTCTTCCTCATACTCTTACTCCACCTATTCTTCCTCCTCCTCCTCCTCCTTCTTTTTCTTCTTCTTCTTCATTAAGTTCTTCTTCTTCTTCTTCTTCTTCTTCTTCTTCTTCTTCTTCTTCTTCTTCTTCTTCTTCTTCTTCTTCTTCTTCTTCTTCTTCTTCTTCTTCTTCTTCTTCTATTCTTCTTCCGCTTCTCTCCTCCACCTCCTCTGCATCGTTAGTGTCTTTTTTTCCTTCTTCTTCTTCTTGGTATTCTTGTTCTTGTACTTCTTCTTCTTTTTCATCTTCATCTCCTGCATCTCCTTCTCTTTCTCCTTCTTCTTCTTCTTCTTCTTCATCTCCTTCTTCTTCTTCTTTTTCTTCTTCTTCTACTTCTTCTTCTTCTTCTGTTTCTTATCTCGACTTATTCCTCCTCATCTTCCTACTAGTCCTCCTCCTCCTCCGCATCCTAATCCTCTTCTCTTCTTCTTCTTCAAATTTTACTCCATCTTGTTCTTCTACACTCCTCCTCAGAAACCTTAATATCTTGGGGCTGGAGCCATACCACAGCGGGTAGGGCGTTTGCCTTGCACGCGGCTGACCCGCGTTCTAAACCCAGCATCCCATATGGTCCTCTGAGCAACGCCAGGAGTAATTCCTGAGTGAAGAGCCAGGCGTAACCCCGTGCATCTCCAGGTGTGACCCAAAAACCAAAAAAAAGAAAGAAACTTTAGTGATTTTTAAACTCTTCTTCTTGTTCTTCGTTTTCGTCTTGTTCTTATTCTTCTTCTTCTAATTCTTCTTCTTCTTCTTCTTTTTCTTCTTCATCTTCTTCTTCTTCTCCTCCTCCTCCTCCTCTTCCTCGTCCTCCTCTTCCTATTCCTCAAACTTCTTCTATTTTTTCTACTTCTTCTTCTTTTTGTTCTCCTTTTTATTCTTCTATTTATTCTTCTACTTCTCCTCCTCCTTTACATTCTCAATGTCTTCTTCTTCTTGTACTTCTTCTTCTTCTTCTTCTTCTTCATCTTCTTCTTCTTCTTCTTCGTCTTCTTCTTGATCATCTTCTTCTCCTTCGAAAAGGAGAAGTCCTTTTTCGTGTCCTCCTCCTCCTCAAACTCTTCTTCCTCCACCTTCTTTTCATTCTCTTTGTCCTTCTCCTTTTCCTTCTTCTTCTTCTTCTTCTTCTTCTTCTTCTTCTTCTTCTTCTTCTTCTTCTTCTTCTTCTTCTTCTCCTACTCTTTCTCATCTTCCTCTTCCTATTCCTCAAACTTTCTCCATTTTTTCTCCTTCTTCTTCTTCTTCTTTTTTTCCTTTTTATACTTCTATTTCCTCTTCTACTTCTCCTACTCCTTTACATTCGGAATATCTTCTTCTGCTTTTCTTCAGTCTCTTCTCCTCCTCCTCAGCATATGTAGTGTCCCTATATTCTTCTTCTTATTTCTTCTTCTTCCTTTCTTCTTCATTTTTTCTTATTTTTCTGCTACTTCTTCTTCTTTTTCTTCTTCTTCTCTTCCTTCTGGTCCTCCTCTTCCTATTCTTCCTCTTCTTACGCCTCCTATTCTTCCTCCTGCTTATTCTTCTTCATGATTTTCTTCTGCTTCTTCTTCTATTCTTCATCTTCCTCTTTTCTCCTCCTCCTTCTCAGGATCCTAGTCTCGTTTTCTTCTTCTCGTCGTCTTTATTTTATTATTCTTCTACTTTTTATTCTTTTTCTTCTTCTTCTTCTTCTTCTGCTTCTTCTTCTTCTTCTTCTTTTTCTTCTTTTTCTTCTTCTTCTTCTTCTTCTTCTTCTTCTTCTTCTTCTTCTTCTTCTTCTTCTTCTTCTTCTTCGTCCTCTCTCCTCTTACTCGTCCTCATCTACATACTCCTCCTCCTCCTCCTCTTCCTCCTCTTCTTCTTTTCTTCTTCAAATTTTTCTCCTTATTATTCTTCTACACTCCTCCTCAGAGACCTTAGTGTCTTTCTAAACTCTTCTTCTTCTTGTTCTTTTATTCATCTTGTTATTAATATTGTTCTTCTTCTTCTAAATATTCTTCTTCTTCCTCTTCTTGTACTTCTTCTTCTTCTTCTTCTTCAGTTTCTTCTCTTCTCC
>NC_073313.1:82242-92242 GCF_027595985.1 Sorex araneus | reverse complement strand
CTCAGGATCCTAGTCTCGTTTTCTTCTTCTTCGTCGTCTTTATTTTATTATTCTTCTACTTTTTATTCTTTTTCTTCTTCTTCTTCTTCTTCTTTTTCTTCTTTTTTCTTTTTCTTCTTCTTCTTCTTCTTCGTCTTCTTCTTCTTCGTCTTCTCTCCTCTTACTCCTCCTCATCTACATACTCCTCCTCCTCATCCTCCTCCTCCTCTTCTTCTTCTTCAAATTTTTCTCCTTATTGTTCTTCTACACTCCTCCTCATAGACCTTAGTGTCTTTCTAAACTCTTCTTCTTCTTGTTCTTTTATTCATCTTGTTATTAATATTGTTTTTCTTCTTCTAAATATTCTTCTTCTTCCTCTTCTTGTACTTCTTCTTCTTCTTCTTCAGTTTCTTCTCTTCTCCTCAGTACATTTAGTGTCCCTTTTTTCTTTGTCCTATTTCTTCTTCTTCTACTTCTTCTTCTTCATCTTAATCTTCTTATTTTGTTCTTATTTCTTCTTCTTCTTCTTCTTTTTCTTTTTCATCTTCTTCTTTTTCTACTTCTTCTTCGTCTTCTTCTTCCTCTTGTACTTCTTCGACTGCTTCTTGTTCAGTTTCTACTCCTCCTCCTTAGTACATTTATTGTCCCTTTCTTCTTATTATTATTTGTTCTTTTTCTTCTTCTTCTTCTGATCCCTCTTCTTCTCCTACACTCCTTGTCTTCCTACTCCTATTCCTCAAACTTCTTCTATTTCTTCTACTTCTTCCTCTTCTTCTCCTTTCTTCTCCTTTTATTTCTTCTATTTCTTCTTCTACTTCTCCTCCTCCTTTACATTCGGATGTCTTCTTCTTCTTCTTCTTCTGCAGATTCTTCTCTTCCTCAGTACATTGAGTGTCCCTTCATTCTTCTTATTTCTTCTTCTTCTTCTTCTTCTTCTTCTTCTTCTTCTTCTTCTTCTTCTTCTTCTTCTTCTTCTTCTTCTTTTTCTTCTTCTTCTTCTTCTTCTTCTTCTTCTTCTTCTTCTACTTCTTCTTCTTCTTCTTCTCCTTCATCTTCTTCTTCTTCTACTACTTCTTCTTCTTCTACGTCTTCTCCTCTTCTGGTCCTCCTCTTCCTCTTCCTCTTCCTCCTACTCTTACTCCACCTATTCTTCCTCCTAGTTCTTCTTCTTCTTCATTAGGTTCTTCTTCGTCTTCTTCTTCTTTTTCTTCATCTTCTTCTTCTTCTTCCTCTTCTTCTTCTTCTTCTTCTTCTTCTTCTTCTTCTTCTTCTTCTTCTATTCTTCTTTCTCTTTTCTCCTCCTCCTCCTCAGCATCGTTAGTGTCTTTTTTTTCTTCTTCTTCTTCTTGGTTTTCTTGTTGTTGTACTTCTTCTTCTTTTTCATCTTCATCTCCTTCTTCTCCTTCTTCTTCTTCTTCTTCTTCTTCTTCTTCTTCTTCTTCTTCTTCTTCTTCTTCTTTTTCTTCTTCTTCTACTTATTCTTCTTCTTTTTCTTATCTCGACTGATTCCTCCTCATCTTCCTACTAATCCTCCTCCTCCTCATCATCATCTTCTACTTCTTCTTCCAATTTTGCTCCATCTTGTTCTTCTACACTCCTCCTCAGAAACCTTAGTGTCTTGGGGCTGGAGCCATACAACAGCGGGTAGGGCGTTTGCCTTGTACGCGGCTGACCCGGGTTCTTGTTTTTAAAATTATTTTATTTATTTTTAATTCGTGAATCACCCTGAGGGCACATTTACAGATTTACACACTTTTGTGCTTATGCTTCCCTCATACAAAGTTCGGGAACCCATCCCTTCACCAGTGCCCATTCTCCACCACCAGTAAACCCAGCATCCCTCCCACCCTCCCCGATCCCATCTCCCCCCACCCCACCCTGCCACTGTGGCAGGGCATTCCCTTCTGTTCTCTCTCTCTAATTAGCTGTTGTGGTTTGCAATAAAGGTGTTGAGTGGCCACTGTGCTCAGTCTCTACCCCTCATTCAGCCCGCAACTCCCTTCCCCCATATGGCCTTCGACTACATTATAGTTGGTGATCCCTTCTCTGAGTTGCCCTTTCCCCAGAATGTGAGGCCAGCCTCCAAGCCATGGAGTCAATCTCCTAGTACTTATTTCTACAATTCTTGGGTGTTAGTCTCCCACTCTGTTATTCTATATACCCTAGATGAGTGCAATCTTTCTATGACTGTCTCTCTCTTTCTGACTCATTTCACTCAGCATAAAACTTTTCATGCCCATCCCACTTAAATACAAAATTCGTGACCTCCTTTTTTCTGACAGCTGCATAGTATTCCATTGTATAGATGTACCAAAGTTTCCTCAGCCAATCATCCGTTCTAGGGCATTCGGGTTTTTTCCAGATTCTGGCTATTGTAAATAGTGCTGCGATGAACATACATGTGCATATGTTGTTTCGATTATACTTTTTTGCCTCTCTGGGATATATTCCCAGCAGTGGTATTGCTGGATCAAATGGCAATTCAATATCTAATTTTTTGATAATCGTCCAAATTGTTTTCCAGAAGTGCTGAACCAGTCGGCATTCCCACCAGCAGTGTAGAAGGATCCCTTTCTCCCCACATCCTCTCCAACAGCGGTTTCTTTTGTTCTTTTGGATGTGTGCTAGTCTCTGTGGTGTGAGGTGGTATCTCGTGGTTGTTTTGATCTGCATCTCTCTGATGATTAGTGATGTAGAGCACTTTTTCATGTGCCTTTTGGCCATTCGTATTTCTTCCTTGGTAAAGTTTCTGTTCATTTCTTTGCCCCATTTTTTGATGGGGTTGGATGTTTTCTTCTTGTAGAGTTCAACCAATGCTTTATATACCATTGATATCAACCCCTTATCTGATGGGTATTGTGTAAATATCCTTTCCCATTCTGTGGATAGTCTTTGTATTCTGGTCACTGGTATCTTTTGCGGTGCAGAAGCTTTTTAGTTTAATGTAGTCCCATTTGTTGATCTCTGTTTTTACTATATTGCTTAGTTCCGTGTCACCTTTGAAGATACCTTTATCTTCAATATCGTGGAGGGGTTTTGCCGACCTTGTCTTCAATGTACCTTATGGTTTGTGGTCTGATGTTGAGGTCTTTAATCCATTTTGATCTGACTTTTTGCTTGGTGTCAGGTCAAGTTCTAAACCCATTTTTTTTTGCATTTGGTTGTCCAGTTTGTACCAGCACCATTTGTTAAAGAGGCTTTCCTTGCTCCACTTCACATCTCTTGCTCCCTTATCAAAGATTAGATGATCATACATTTGGGGTTGTGTGTAGGGATATTCCACCCTGTTCCATTGGTCTACGGCTCTGCCTTTGTTCCAGTACCATGCTGTTTTAATTGTTACTGCTTTGTAGTAAAGTTTGAGGTTGGGGACGGTGATGCCTCCCATCATCTTTTTCCCAAGAATTGTTTTAGCTATCCTTGGACATTTGTTATTCCATATGAATATTAGGATTGCTTGATCCATTTCTTTGAAGAATGTCATGGGTATACTTATAGGGATCACATTGAATCTGTATAATGCTTTAGGGAGTATTGCCATTTTGAAAACATTGATTCTCCCTATCCACGAGCAGGGTATATGTTTCCATTTCCTCATGTCCTCTTTGATTTCATGGAGTAGCGTTTTGTAGTTTTCTTTGTAAAGGTCTTTTACTTCCTTGGTTAAGCTGATTCCGAGGTACTTGATTTTCTGGGGCACGATTGTGAATGGGATTGCTTTTTTCATGTCCCTTTCCTCTGCCTCATTGTTTGCATATATGAAGGCCATGGATTTTTGGGTATTGATTTTGTAGCCTGCAACTTTACTGTATAAGTCTTTTGTGTCTAAGAGTTTCTTAGTAGAGGTTTTAGGCTTCTCTAGATATAGTATCATGTCGTCTGCAAATAGTGAGAGTTTGATTTCTTCCTTTCCTATGTGGATGCCCTTAATCTCTTTTTCTTGTCTAATAGCTATCGCAAGTACTTCCAGTACTATAACGAAGAGGAGTGGTGAGAGTGGGCATCCTTGTCTTGTGCCTGATCTCAGAGGAAAGGCCCTTAGTTTTTCCCCGTTGAGGATAATGCTTGCCGTAGGCTTGTGATAGATGGCTTCGACTATCTTGAGGAAAGTTCCTCCAAACCCCATTTTGGCGAGGGTTTTCATCATGAAAGGATGTTGGATCTTGTCAAATGCTTTCTCTGCATCTATTGATATGATCATATGGTTTTTATCTTTACTTTTGTTGATATGATGGATTATGTTGATTGATTTCCGAATGTTAAACCATCCTTGCATCCCTGGGATGAATCCCACTTGGTCGTGATGTATGATCTTTTTGATGAGTTGTTGGATCCTATTTGCTAGTATTTTGTTGAGAATCTTCGCATCGGTGTTCATCAGGGAAATTGGTCTGTAATTTTCTTTCTTAGTGGTGTCTTTGTTTGCTTTTGGTGTTAGGGAGACATGTGATTCATAGAAACTATTTGGGAGAGTTCCTGTTTTTTCAATTTCCTGGAAAAGTTTGAGGAAAACAGGCAATAGGTCTTCTTTAAATGTTTGGAAGAATTCGCCAGTGAAACCATCTGGGCCTGGGCTTTTGTTTTTGGGGAGGTTTTTGATTACAGTTTCAATTTCCTTAACATTGATGGGTCTATTCAGGTATTCCAGGTCTTCTTTCTTCAGTGTTGGGAGATTGTAGGAATCAAGGAATCCATCCATTTCTTTTAGGTTCTCCTTTTTTGTGGCGTAAAGACCTTCAAAGTAGTCTCTAATGATCTTTTGAATCTCACTGGTTTCTGTTATGATGTCCCCCTTTTCATTTCTGATTCGATTTATTAGAGTTTTCTCTCTTTCTTTCTTTGTGAGTCTTGCTAGCAGTTTATCAATCTTATTTATTTTCTCAAAGAACCAACTCTTTGTTTCATTGATCTTTCGGACTGTTTTTTTGGTTTCGATGTCATTAATTTCTGCTCTAATTTTTATTATTTCTTTCCTTCGGTCTGGATTGGAGTCCTTTTTCTGGTCCTTTTCTAAGGTCTTGAGTCGTGAAGTCAAGCTATCTATGTGTGTCCTTTCTTCCTTCCTGAGGAATGCTTGGAGAGCTATAAATTTTCCCCTTAACACGGCTTTAGCTGCGTCCCATAGGTTTTGGTAGCTCGTGTCTTCATTCTCATTTGTTTCTAAGTATCTTTTGATTTTTCCTGACCCACTCATTGTTCAACATTGAATTGTTTAATTTCCAGGTGTTTGATTTGATTTTCCGTATTTGTGAGTGGTTAGCTTCTATCTTCAGCACATCGTGGTCTGAAAAGATGGTTGATACAATTTCTATTTTTCCGATTCTATTGAGGTATGTTCTGGGGCCCAGTACATGGTCTATTTTAGAAAATGTTCCGTGTGCACTGGAAAAGAATGTGTATTCTTTCTTTTTGGGGTGTAAGGCGCTGTATAGGTCTATTAGGCCTCTCTCTTCAATTTCTTCTTTCAGAGTCAGTGTTTCCTTGTTGAGTTTTGTTCTTGTTGATCTATCTACAGGCGATAAGGCCGTATTGAAGTCTCCGACTACAATTGTGCTGTTAGTGATGTCCTCTTTGAAGTCTGTTAGGAGTTGTTTTAAATATTTAGTCGGTCGTTCGTTAGGAGCGTGTACGTTTAAGAGTGTGATTTCTTCCTGTTGTACATATCCCTTGATAAACAGAAAATGACCTTAGCTGTCCCTTTTGATCTTTTTCATCCTGAAATCTATGTTGTCGGATACCAGGATGGCCACTCCAGCTTTTTTAAGGGGGTTGTTTGCTTGCAGGATTGTTTTCCATTCCTTGACTTTTAGTCTATGTTTACTCTGTTTGTTCAGGTGTGTTTCTTGCAGGCAACAGAATGTTGGGTTTAATTTCCGGATCCATTTAGCCACTCTGTGTCTCTTGATAGGTGCATTTAGGCCATTGACATTGAGAGAGATTATTGTGATGTGGTTTTGTGTCATCTTTCTGTGGGATTTGTTGTTCTTATGGGGCTCCTCCTTGTCTTACAGTAGCCCCTTTAGACCTTCTTTCAAGATTGATTTTGAGTCTATGAAGTTCCTGAGCTGTTGTTTATCCGAGAAATAGTGTATGGTTCCTTCGAGTTTGAGTGAAAGTTTAGCCGGATAAAGTATTCTTGGTGAGGCATTCATTTCGTTGAGTTTTTTCACTATGTCCCACCATTGTCTTCGGGCTCGGAGGGTTTCTTCTGACAGATAGGCCGTAAATCTGAGGGGTGCTCCTTTGTATATGATTTCCTTCCTTGACCTTGCTGCTTGCAGAATTGTGTCTCTATCCATGGTATCCGTCATTCTGACTATGATATGCCTTCGGGTCTTTTTATTCGGGTCTCTTTTTCTGGTACTCTTCGGACTCCTTGTATCTGGATGCCTGCCTTCTCCAGCTCGGTGAATTTCTTAGCAATGATATCTTTGACTGTGTTTTTTTCATGGGGTTGCTTCCCTGCGGTTCTGGTACTCCAATGATTCTTATGTTGTTCCTCTTGAAGTCATCCCCCAGGGCTCTGATTCGCTCTATAGCCATTTTGAGGTCTTTGGCCATGATTTGTTGTTGTCTATAAGCTTTCTGCAGCTCATCTTCCAGATCACTGATTCTGTCTTCGGCTGTAGTCATTCTACTGTTGAGGGCATCTAGTGAGATTTTTATTTCATCTACCGATTCCTTTATTTGTGAGACTTCCGTTCGAAGGTTTGAAATTTCTGCTCTCATTTCTTCCTGTATTTTCTTGGTAGACCGTTCCAGCGCTTCATTCATCTCCTCCCTTAATTTATTGGATGTCTGTTCCATATTTGCTTGGAGTAGGTCGACTCTCCTCCAGATTTCCTCTCTGAATTGTTTATCTGAGAGGTCGTAGATATGAGAAGCCCCTGTTGAGGTTTCTGGTATCTTTTCTTCCCCCTCTCTTCTCGGAGGGGATTTTCGCTGCTTCTTCATATTGTCACAGAAGTATAGAGTTGGAACCTTGTAGTTTTTTATTCCTCTTCCATTTTGTGGAAAGAAGGGGCTCCGATTGTGCTAAACTTCCCTTATTCACTGATAACTTTTATACTGTCAGCCTAAGCTAAAGGCTATTTTGCGTAAGTGTTTGAGATTGCAAAAGTGAATTTTCAAAGGAATACACAGTACCGATTGAGCTGAGGTAGCAAAGAATAACTGTGGCCACAATAGCGGCCGCCGCTCCGAAAGTAGGCCACGCCAACTTTGAGACCACGCCCACTAAGACACAGGCCACGCCCCCAGTGTCTTCCTGTTGATGGGGGGGACGGGAGGGCGTGGCCGAGGGATGGTCCTCGTACCTGAAGGACGTGCGTAGTTACAAGCCGGTTCGGGAGACCGGGAGACGGGGTGCGCAGGGCAGGCGGGGAGTGGCTTCAGAAACTCGTGGGACGCAGAAGGCAGCGGAAGTGGGGGGGCGGGAGGGCGTGGCCGAAGGATGGTCCTCGTACCTATAGGACGTGCGCAGTTACAAGCCGGTTCGGGAGACGGGGGTGCGCAGGGCGGGCGGGGAGTGGCTTCAGAAACTCGGGGGACGCAGACGGCAGCGGGAAGTGTCTTCTTCTTCTTCTTCTTCTTCTTCTTCTTCTTCTTCTTCTTCTTCTTCTTCTTCTTCTTCTTCTTCTTCTTCTTCATCTCCTAGTTCTTCTACTTCTTGTTCTTTTTCATGTTCTTCTTCTTCTTTCTCTACTTCTCTTCCTCCTCATTGTCCTTCGTGTCATCTTCTTCTCGTTTTTCTTTTTCTTCTACGCTTTGTCCTTTTTCATGATCTTCTTCTTTTTTTCTTTCTCTTGTACTTCTACTCCTCCTAAGCATGCTTAGTGTCTTTTTATTCTTCTTCTTCTTGTACTTCTTCATCTTCTTGTTCTTCTTCTTATCTTCACTTACTCCTCCTCCTCTTCTTCCTACTTCTCGTCCTCCTCCACCTCCTCCTCCTCCTACTCCTCCTGCTCCTTCTTCTTCTACTTCTTCTTTTTCTTGTCCTTCTTCTTCATCTTTTTCTCCTTCTTCTTCTTCTAAACTCCTCTTCAGAAAACTTACTGTCTCTTCTTAACTCTTCTTCTTGTTGTTCTTATTCTTATTCTTCTTGTTCTTACTCTAGTTCTTCTTCTTTTAATTCTTCTTCTTGTTTTTATTCTTCTACTCCTCCTCCTCTTCCTCGTCTTCCTTTTCAGATTCTCAATCTTCTTCTATTTCGTCTACTTCTTCTCTCCTTTTTCTTCTACTTCTTCTTCTACTTCCCCTCCTCCTTTACATTCGCAATGTATTTTTCTTCTTATTCTACTTCTTTTTCTTCTTTTTTCTTTTTTTCCTGTACTTCGTATCTTCTTCTTCTCTTTTTTCTCCTACTCCTCTGTATATTTAGTGTCCCTTTATTCTTCTAATTATTTCTGCTTCTATTTTCTTCTTCTTCTTCTTCATCTTCTTCTTCTTCATCTTCTCCTGCTTCTCTTCCTCTTCTTCCTCTTCCTCCTCCTTCTACTCCTCCTATTATTTCTCCAGCTTCTTCTTCTTAATCATCTACTCTGCTTCTTTTAATTCTATTCTTCTTCTTTTCTTCTTCTTCCTCTTTTTTGTCTCCTTCTCAGAATCCTCAGTGTCTTTTCTTTATCTGCTTCTTCTTCTCTTCTTTTCTTTTAGTTCTTCTTCTTCTTTTTCTTCTTCTTTATCTTCTCCTTCTTCTCCGCCTCCTCTCCTCCTCAGCTTCTTTTGTGTCTTATTCTACTTCTTCTTCTACTACTTCTTCTTCTTTTTTCTTCTTCTTCTTGTTGTTTTTCTTATTATTATTTTTCTCCTTCTTCTTCCTCTTCTTCTTGTTTTTCTTGTTCTTTTTGTTCTTCTTCTTCTTGTACTACTGCTTCTTCTTCATCTCCTCTTTCTTGTCCTCCTCTTCCTCTTCCTTCTCCTCCTACTCCTCCTATTACCTTGGTCCAACTTCCTCTTCTTCTTCTTCTTCGTCTTCTTCTTCCTTTTCTTCGTCTTCGTCTTCTCCCAATTTTTGTCTTTCTCTTCCTCTTCCTCCTCCTCCTCATCTTCCTTCCTATTATTCGTTCTGCTTCTTCTTCTTCATCATCTTCTTCTGCTTCTATTCTTCTTCTTTTCTTCTTCTTAGTCTTCTTCTTCACCTCCTCAGAATGCTTAGTGTCTTTTTCTGCTTCATCTTCTAATTCTTCTTCTTGTTCTTGTTCTTCTTTTTGTTCTTCTTCTTATTATTATTCTTATTTTGCTATTTCTTGTTGTTCTTCTTCTCTTTTGGTCTCCTTCTTCCTCTGCCGTATATTCTTCTTCTTCTAATACTACTCCTATTTCTTTGTCTACTCCTCCATTGCGTCTTCCACCTCCTCTCCCTCTTCCTCCTCCACCTCTTCTTCCTTCTCCTCCTCCTTCTACTTCTTCTTCTTCTATATTTTCTTCTTCAACTTCTTCTTCTACTCCTCCATCTTCTCCACCTTTTCCTTCTTCTTCTTCTCCTTCTTCTTTTATTTCTTCTTCTTTCTTCTTCTACTTATTTTTCTTCTTCTTCTTCTTTTCTTCTTCTTCTTCTTCTTCTTCTTCTTCTTCTTCTTCTTCTTCTTCTTCTTCTTCTTCTTCTTCTTCTTTTTCTCCTCCTCCTCCTCCTCCTGTACCACTCAGCATCATTACTGTCTTTTTCTCCTTCTTCTTTTTCTTCTTCTCCTCCTCCTTCTCCTCCGCCTCCTCAGTGTATTTTTTCAACTTCTTCTTTTTCTTCTTCATCTTCTCCTTCTTCTTCTGCTTCTTCTCCTCTCCTCTCAGCATCATTAGTGTCTTTTTCTCCTTTTTCTTCTATCAATTTTTTCTTCTCCTCCTCGTCCTTGGTATCCTCAGTGTCTCTTCTTCTTCTTCTTCTTCTTCTTCTTTTTCTTCTTCTTCTTCTTCTTCTTCTTCTTCTTCTTCTTCTTTTTCTTCTTCTTCTTCTTCTTCTTCTTCTTCTTCTTCTTCTTCTTCTTCTTCTTCTTCTTCTTCTTCTTCTTCTTTCTTTTCCTCC
>NC_073313.1:52500-82042 GCF_027595985.1 Sorex araneus | reverse complement strand
GGAGGAGAATATGAATAAGAATAAGAAGAAGAAGAAGAAGAAGAAGAAGAAGAAGAAGAAGAAGAAGACGAAGAAGAAGACGAAGTAGAAGAAGAAGAAAAATAAGAAGAATAAGTAGAAGAAGAAAAGAAGAAGAAAGAGAATAGGAAGAAGAAAAGAAACTGAGGAATCTGAGGAATAGGAGTAGGAGGAGGAGATGAAGAAGAGGAAGAATAATCAGAAGAAGAAGAACAAGAATAATAAGAAGAAGGAAAAATACGAAAAAACGAAGATGAAGATGAAGAAGAAAAAGTCACAAAACATGCTTAAGAGACGGGGCAAAAACAGAAGTAGTAGAAAAAGAAAAAGAGGAAGTAGAAGGAGGAGGCGGAGGAGGAGGAGGAAGACGAGGAGCATAAGGAGAGGAGGACGAGGAAGAAGAGGAGGTGAAGAAGAAAAAGAAGAAGAAGCAGAAGCAGAAAAAGAAAAAGTATAAGAAAATGAAGAAAAAGTCAAAAAGGATACTGATGAGGAGGCATAGAAGAAGAAGAAGTAGAAGAAGAAGAAGAAGAAGTAGAAGAAGAAGAAAAAGAAGAAGAAGAAAGAGAAGAGAAAGAAGAAAAGACACTGAAGAATCTGAGGAATAGGAGTAGGAGGAGGAGATGAAAAGGAGGAAAATAATGAGAAGAAGAACAAGAATAATAAGAAGAAGGAAAAATACGAAAAGAAGAAGATGAAGATGAAGAAGAAAAAGTCACAAAACATGCTTAAGAGACGGGGCAAAAACAGAAGTAGTAGAAAAAGAAAAAGAGGAAGAAGAAGGAGGAGGCGGAGGAGGAGGAGGAAGACGAGGAGGATAAGGACAGGAGGAGGAGGAAGAACAGGAGCTGAAGAATAAAAAGAAGAAGAAGCAGAAGCAGAAAAAGTAAAAGTATAAGAAAATGAAGAAAAAGACAAAAAGGATGCTGATGAGGAGGCATAGAAGAAGAAGAAGTAGAAGAAGAAGAAGAAGAAGTAGAAGAAGAAGAAAAAGAAGAAGAAGAACAAAGAGAAGAGAAAGAAGAAAAGACACTGAAGAATCTGAGGAATAGGAGTAGAGGAGGAGATGAAGAGGAGGAAAATAATAAGAAGAAGAACAAGAATAATAAGAAGAAAGAAAAATACGAAAAGAAGAAGATGAAATGAAGAAGAGAAAGTCACAAAACATGCTTAAGAGACGGGGCAAAAACAGAAGTAGTAGAACAAGAAAAAGAGGAAGAAGAAAGAGGAGGCGAAGGAGGAGGAGGAAGACGAGGAGGATAAGGACAGGAGCAGGAGGAAAAGGAGGAGGAGAAGGAGGAGGAGGAGGAGGAGGAGGAGGAGGAGAAGAAGAAGAAGAAGAAGAAGAAGAAGAAGAAGAAGAAGAAGAAGAAGAAGACGAAGAAGAAGACGAAGTAGAAGAAGAACAAAAAGTAGAAGAAGAAGTAGAAGAAGAAGAAGAAGAAGAAGAAAGAGAATAGGAAGAAGAAAAGACACTGAGGAATCTGAGGAATAGGAGTAGGAGGAGGAGATGAAGAAGAGGAAGAATAATCAGAAGAAGAAGAACAAGAATAATAAGAAGAAGGAAAAATACGAAAAGAAGAAGATGAAGATGAAGAAGAAAAAGTCACAAAACATGCTTAAGAGACGGGGCAAAAACAGAAGTAGTAGAAAAAGAAAAAGAGGAAGAAGAAGGAGGAGGCGGAGGAGGAGGAGGAAGACGAGGAGGATAAGGACAGGAGGAGGAGGAAGAAGAGGAGGTGAAGAAGAAAAAGAAGAAGAAGCAGAAGCAGAAAAAGAAAAAGTATAAGAAAATGAAGAAAAAGACAAAAAGGATGCTGAGGAGGAGGAATAGAAGAAGAAGTAGTAGAAGAAGAAGAAGTAGAAGAAGAAGAAAAAGAAGAAGAAGAACAAAGAGAAGAGAAAGAAGAAAAGACAATGAAGAATCTGAGGAATAGGAGTAGAAGGAGAAGATGAAGAGGAAGAAAATAATAATAAGAAGAACAAGAATAATAAGAAGAAAGAAAAATACGAAAAGAAGAAGATGAAATGAAGAAGAAAAAGTCACAAAACATGCTTAAGAGACGTGGCAAAAACTGAAGTAGTAGAACAAGAAAAAGAGGAAGGAGAAAGAGGAGGCGGAGGAGGAGGAGGAAGACGAGGAGGATAAGGACAGAAGGAGGAGGAAAAGGAGGAGGAGGAGGAGAAGGAGGAGGAGGAGAATAAGAATAAGAATAAGAAGAAGAAGAAGAAGAAGAAGAAGAAGAAGAAGAAGAAGAAGAATACGAAGACGAAGAAGAAGACGAAGTAGAAGAAGAAGAAAAATAAGAAGAAGAAGTAGAAGAAGAAGAAGAAGAAGAAAGAGAATAGGAAGTAGAAAAGACACTGAGGAATCTGAGCAATAGGAGTAGGAGGAGGAGATGAAGAAGAGGAAGAATAATCAGAAGAAGAAGAACAAGAATAATAAGAAGAAGGAAAAATACGAAAAGACGAAGATGAAGATGAAGAAGAAAAAGTCACAAAATATGCTTAAGAGACGGGGCAAAAACAGAAGTAGTAGAAAAAGAAAAAGAGGAAGTAGAAGGAGGAGGCGGAGGAGGAGGAGGAAGACGAGGAGGATAAGGACAGGAGGAGGAGGAAGAAGAGGAGGTGAAGAAGAAAAAGAAGAAGAAGCAGAAGCAGAAAAGGAAAAAGTATAAGAAAATGAAGAAAAAGACAAAAAGGATGCAGAGGAGGAGGAATAGAAGAAGAAGAAGTAGAAGAAGAAGAAGAAGTAGAACAAGAAGATAAAGAGAAGAAGAACAAAGAGAAGAGAAAGAAGAAAAGACACTGAAGAATCTGAGGAATAGGAGTAGAGGAGGAGATGAAGAGGAGGAAAATAATAAGAAGAAGAACAAGAATAATAAGAAGAATGACAAATACGAAAAGAAGAAGATGAAATGAAGAAGAAAAAGTCACAAAACATGCTTAAGAGACGGGGCAAAAACAGAAGTAGTAGAACAAGAAAAAGAGGAAGAAGAAAGAGGAGGCGGAGGAGGAGGAGGAAGACGAGGAGGATAAGGACAGGAGCAGGAGGAAAAGGAGGAGGACAAGGAGGAGGAGGAGGAGGAGGAGGAGAAGAAGAAGAAGAAGAAGAAGAAGAAGAAGAAGAAGAAGAAGAAGAAGAAGACGAAGAAGAAGACGAAGTAGAAGAAGAACAAAAAGTAGAAGAAGAAGTAGAAGAAGAAGAAGAAGAAGTAGAACAAGAAGAAAAAGAGAAGAAGAACAAAGAGAAGAGAAAGAAGAAAAGACACTGAAGATTTTGAGGAATAGGAGTAGAGGAGGAGATGAAGAGGAGGAAAATAATAAGAAGAAGAACAAGAATAATAAGAAGAAAGAAAAATACGAAAAGAAGAAGATGAAATGAAGAATAAAAACTCACAAAACATGCTTAAGAGACGTGGCAAAAACAGAAGTAGTAGAACAAGAAAAAGAGGAAGAAGAAAGAGGAGGTGGAGGAGGAGGAGGAAGACGAGGAGGATAAGGACAGGAGCAGGAGGAAAAGGAGGAGGAGAAGGAGGAGGAGGAGGAGGTGGAGAAGAAGAAGAAGAAGAAGAAGAAGAAGAAGAAGAAGAAGAAGAAGAAGAAGAAGAAGATGAAGAAGAAGAAGAAGAAGAAGAAGAAGAAGACGAAGTAGAAGAAGAAGAAAAAGAAGAAGAAGAAGTAGAAGAAGAAGAAGAAGAAGAAAGAGAATAGGAAGAAGAAAAGACACCGAGGAATCTGAGGAATAGGAGTAGGAGGAGGAGATGAAGAAGAGGAAGAATAATAATAATAAGAAGAACAAGATTAATAAGAAGAAGGAAAAATACGAAAAGAAGAAGATGAAGATGAAGAAGAAAAAGTCACAAAACATGCTTAAGAGACGGGGCAAAAACAGAAGTAGTAGAAAAAGAAAAAGAGGAAGAAGAAGGAGGAGGCGGAGGAGGAGTAGGAAGACGAGGAGGATAAGGACAGTAGGAGGAGGAAGAAGAGGAGGTGAAGAAGAAAAAGAAGAAGAAGCAGAAGCAGAAAAGGGAAAAGTATAAGAAAATGAAGAAAAAGACAAAAAGGATGCAGAGGAGGAGGAATAGAAGAAGAAGAAGTAGAAGAAGAAGAAGAAGAAGTAGAACAAGAAGAAAAAGAGAAGAAGAACAAAGAGAAGAGAAAGAAGAAAAGACACTGAAGAATCTGAGGAATAGGAGTAGAGGAGGAGATGAAGAGGAGGAAAATAATAAGAAGAAGAACAAGAATAATAAGAAGAATGACAAATACGAAAAGAAGAAGATGAAATGAAGAAGAAAAAGTCACAAAACATGCTTAAGAGACGGGGCAAAAACAGAAGTAGTAGAACAAGAAAAAGAGGAAGAAGAAAGAGGAGGCGGAGGAGGAGGAGGAAGACGAGGAGGATAAGGACAGGAGCAGGAGGAAAAGGAGGAGGAGAAGGAGGAGGAGGAGGAGGAGGAGGAGGAGAAGAAGAAGAAGAAGAAGAAGAAGAAGAAGAAGAAGAAGAAGAAGAAGAAGAAGAAGAAGAAGAAGAAGAAGAAGAAGAAGAAGAAGACGAAGAAGAAGACGAAGTAGAAGAAGAAGAAAAATAAGAAGAAGAAGTAGAAGAAGAAAAGAAGAAGAAAGAGAATAGGAAGAAGAAAAGACACTGAGCAATCTGAGGAATAGGAGTAGGAGGAGGAGATGAAGAGGAGGAAAATAATAAGAAGAAGAACAAGAATAATAAGAAGAAAGAAAAATACGAAAAGAAGAAGATGAAATGAAGAAGAAAAAGTCACAAAACATCCTTAAGAGACGTGGCAAAAACAGTAGTAGTAGAACAAGAAAAAGAGGAAGAAGAAAGAGGAGGTGGAGGAGGAGGAGGAAGACGAGGAGGATAAGGACAGGAGCAGGAGGAAAAGGAGGAGGAGAAGGAGGAGGAGGAGGAGGAGGAGGAGAAGAAGAAGAAGAAGAAGAAGAAGAAGACGAAGAAGAAGTCGAAGTAGAAGAAGAAGAAAAAGAAGAAGAAGAAGTAGAAGAAGAAGAAGAAGAAGAAGAAGAAAGAGAATAGGAAGAAGAAAAGACACTGAGGAATCTGAGGAATAAGAGTAGGAGGAGGAGATGAAGAAGAGGAAGAATAATAATAAGAAGTACAAGAATAATAAGAAGAAGGAAAAATACGAAAAGAAGAAGATGAAGATGAAGAAGAAAAAGTCACAAAACATGCTTAAGAGACGGGGCAAAAACAGAAGTAGTAGAAAAAGAAAAAGAGGAAGAAGAAGGAGGAGGCGGGGGAGGTGGAGGAAGACGAGGAGGATAAGGACAGGAGGAGGAGGAAGAAGAGGAGCTGAAGAATAAAAAGAAGAAGAAGCAGAAGCAGAAAAAGTAAAAGTATAAGAAAATGAAGAAAAAGTCAAAAAGGATGCTGATGAGGAGGCATAGAAGAAGAAGAAGTAGAAGAAGAAGAAGAAGAAGTAGAAGAAGAAGAAAAAGAAGAAGAACAAAGAGAAGAGAAAGAAGAAAAGACACTGAAGAATCTGAGGAATAGGAGTAGAGGAGGAGATGAAGAGGAGGAAAATAATAAGAAGAAGAACAAGAATAATAAGAAGAATGAAAAATACGAAAAGAAGAAGATGAAATGAAGAAGAAAAAGTCACAAAACATGCTTAAGAGACGTGGCAAAAACTGAAGTAGTAGAACAAGAAAAAGAGGAAGAAGAAAGAGGAGGCGGAGGAGGAGGAGGAAGACGAGGAGGATAAGGACAGGAGCAGGAGGAAAAGGAGGAGGACAAGGAGGAGGAGGAGGAGGAGGAGGAGAAGAAGAAGAAGAAGAAGAAGAAGAAGAAGAAGAAGAAGAAGAAGAAGAAGAAGAAGAAGAAGAAGAAGAAGAAGAAGACGAAGTAGAAGAAGAACAAAAAGTAGAAGAAGAAGTAGAAGAAGAAGAAGAAGAAGAAGAAGAAGAAGAAGAAGAAGAAGAAGAAGAAGAAAGAGAATAGGAAGAAGAAAAGACACTGAGGAATCTGTGGAATAGGAGTAGGAGGAGGAGATGAAGAAGAGGAAGAATAATAAGAAGAAGAAGAACAAGAATAATAAGAAGAAGGAAAAATACGAAAAGAAGAAGATGAAGATGAAGAAGAAAAAGTCACAAAACATGCTTAAGAGACGGGGCAAAAACAGAAGTAGTAGAAAAAGAAAAAGAGGAAGAAGAAGGAGGAGGAGGAGGAGGAGTAGGAAGACGAGGAGGATAAGGACAGTAGGAGGAGGAAGAAGAGGAGGTGAAGAAGAAAAAGAAGAAGAAGCAGAAGCAGAAATGGAAAAAGTATAAGAAAATGAAGAAAAAGACAAAAAGGATGCAGAGGAGGAGGAATAGAAGAAGAAGAAGTAGAAGAAGAAGAAGAAGAAGTAGAACAAGAAGAAAAAGAGAAGAAGAACAAAGAGAAGAGAAAGAAGAAAAGACACTGAAGATTTTGAGGAATAGGAGTAGAGGAGGAGATGAAGAGGAGGAAAATAATAAGAAGAAGAACAAGAATAATAAGAAGAAAGAAAAATACGAAAAGAAGAAGATGAAATGAAGAAGAAAAAGTCACAAAACATGCTTAAGAGACGTGGCAAAAACTGAAGTAGTAGAACAAGAAAAAGAGGAAGAAGAAAGAGGAGGCGGAGGAGGAGGAGGAAGACGAGGAGGATAAGGACAGGAGCAGGAGGAAAAGGAGGAGGAGGAGGAGAAGAAGGAGGAGGAGGAGAATATGAATAAGAATAAGAAGAAGAAGAAGAAGAAGAAGAAGAAGAAGAAGAAGAAGACGAAGAAGAAGACGAAGTAGAAGAAGAAGAAAAATAAGAAGAATAAGTAGAAGAAGAAAAGAAGAAGAAAGAGAATAGGAAGAAGAAAAGAAACTGAGGAATCTGAGGAATAGGAGTAGGAGGAGGAGATGAAGAAGAGGAAGAATAATCAGAAGAAGAAGAACAAGAATAATAAGAAGAAGGAAAAATACGAAAAAACGAAGATGAAGATGAAGAAGAAAAAGTCACAAAACATGCTTAAGAGACGGGGCAAAAACAGAAGTAGTAGAAAAAGAAAAAGAGGAAGTAGAAGGAGGAGGCGGAGGAGGAGGAGGAAGACGAGGAGCATAAGGAGAGGAGGACGAGGAAGAAGAGGAGGTGAAGAAGAAAAAGAAGAAGAAAGCAGAAGCAGAAAAAGAAAAAGTATAAGAAAATGAAGAAAAAGTCAAAAAGGATACTGATGAGGAGGCATAGAAGAAGAAGAAGTAGAAGAAGAAGAAGAAGAAGTA
Organism: Sorex araneus; assembly: GCF_027595985.1. Lineage (NCBI taxonomy): Eukaryota > Metazoa > Chordata > Mammalia > Eulipotyphla > Soricidae > Sorex > Sorex araneus. Next base: position 74,757 of record NC_073313.1, on the reverse strand, counting down.
GAAGAAGAAGAAAAAGAAGAAGAAGAAAGAGAAGAGAAAGAAGAAAAGACACTGAAGAATCTGAGGAATAGGAGTAGGAGGAGGAGATGAAAAGGAGGAAAATAATGAGAAGAAGAACAAGAATAATAAGAAGAAGGAAAAATACGAAAAGAAGAAGATGAAGATGAAGAAGAAAAAGTCACAAAACATGCTTAAGAGACGGGGCAAAAACAGAAGTAGTAGAAAAAGAAAAAGAGGAAGAAGAAGGAGGAGGCGGAGGAGGAGGAGGAAGACGAGGAGGATAAGGACAGGAGGAGGAGGAAGAACAGGAGCTGAAGAATAAAAAGAAGAAGAAGCAGAAGCAGAAAAAGTAAAAGTATAAGAAAATGAAGAAAAAGACAAAAAGGATGCTGATGAGGAGGCATAGAAGAAGAAGAAGTAGAAGAAGAAGAAGAAGAAGTAGAAGAAGAAGAAAAAGAAGAAGAAGAACAAAGAGAAGAGAAAGAAGAAAAGACACTGAAGAATCTGAGGAATAGGAGTAGAGGAGGAGATGAAGAGGAGGAAAATAATAAGAAGAAGAACAAGAATAATAAGAAGAAAGAAAAATACGAAAAGAAGAAGATGAAATGAAGAAGAGAAAGTCACAAAACATGCTTAAGAGACGGGGCAAAAACAGAAGTAGTAGAACAAGAAAAAGAGGAAGAAGAAAGAGGAGGCGAAGGAGGAGGAGGAAGACGAGGAGGATAAGGACAGGAGCAGGAGGAAAAGGAGGAGGAGAAGGAGGAGGAGGAGGAGGAGGAGGAGGAGAAGAAGAAGAAGAAGAAGAAGAAGAAGAAGAAGAAGAAGAAGAAGAAGAAGACGAAGAAGAAGACGAAGTAGAAGAAGAACAAAAAGTAGAAGAAGAAGTAGAAGAAGAAGAAGAAGAAGAAGAAAGAGAATAGGAAGAAGAAAAGACACTGAGGAATCTGAGGAATAGGAGTAGGAGGAGGAGATGAAGAAGAGGAAGAATAATCAGAAGAAGAAGAACAAGAATAATAAGAAGAAGGAAAAATACGAAAAGAAGAAGATGAAGATGAAGAAGAAAAAGTCACAAAACATGCTTAAGAGACGGGGCAAAAACAGAAGTAGTAGAAAAAGAAAAAGAGGAAGAAGAAGGAGGAGGCGGAGGAGGAGGAGGAAGACGAGGAGGATAAGGACAGGAGGAGGAGGAAGAAGAGGAGGTGAAGAAGAAAAAGAAGAAGAAGCAGAAGCAGAAAAAGAAAAAGTATAAGAAAATGAAGAAAAAGACAAAAAGGATGCTGAGGAGGAGGAATAGAAGAAGAAGTAGTAGAAGAAGAAGAAGTAGAAGAAGAAGAAAAAGAAGAAGAAGAACAAAGAGAAGAGAAAGAAGAAAAGACAATGAAGAATCTGAGGAATAGGAGTAGAAGGAGAAGATGAAGAGGAAGAAAATAATAATAAGAAGAACAAGAATAATAAGAAGAAAGAAAAATACGAAAAGAAGAAGATGAAATGAAGAAGAAAAAGTCACAAAACATGCTTAAGAGACGTGGCAAAAACTGAAGTAGTAGAACAAGAAAAAGAGGAAGGAGAAAGAGGAGGCGGAGGAGGAGGAGGAAGACGAGGAGGATAAGGACAGAAGGAGGAGGAAAAGGAGGAGGAGGAGGAGAAGGAGGAGGAGGAGAATAAGAATAAGAATAAGAAGAAGAAGAAGAAGAAGAAGAAGAAGAAGAAGAAGAAGAATACGAAGACGAAGAAGAAGACGAAGTAGAAGAAGAACAAAAAGTAGAAGAAGAAGTAGAAGAAGAAGAAGAAGAAGTAGAACAAGAAGAAAAAGAGAAGAAGAACAAAGAGAAGAGAAAGAAGAAAAGACACTGAAGATTTTGAGGAATAGGAGTAGAGGAGGAGATGAAGAGGAGGAAAATAATAAGAAGAAGAACAAGAATAATAAGAAGAAAGAAAAATACGAAAAGAAGAAGATGAAATGAAGAATAAAAACTCACAAAACATGCTTAAGAGACGTGGCAAAAAACAGAAGTAGTAGAACAAGAAAAAGAGGAAGAAGAAAGAGGAGGTGGAGGAGGAGGAGGAAGACGAGGAGGATAAGGACAGGAGCAGGAGGAAAAGGAGGAGGAGAAGGAGGAGGAGGAGGAGGTGGAGAAGAAGAAGAAGAAGAAGAAGAAGAAGAAGAAGAAGAAGATGAAGAAGAAGAAGAAGAAGAAGAAGAAGAAGAAGACGAAGTAGAAGAAGAAGAAAAAGAAGAAGAAGAAGTAGAAGAAGAAGAAGAAGAAGAAAGAGAATAGGAAGAAGAAAAGACACCGAGGAATCTGAGGAATAGGAGTAGGAGGAGGAGATGAAGAAGAGGAAGAATAATAATAATAAGAAGAACAAGATTAATAAGAAGAAGGAAAAATACGAAAAGAAGAAGATGAAGATGAAGAAGAAAAAGTCACAAAACATGCTTAAGAGACGGGGCAAAAACAGAAGTAGTAAGTAGAAAAAGAAAAAGAGGAAGAAGAAGGAGGAGGCGGAGGAGGAGTAGGAAGACGAGGAGGATAAGGACAGTAGGAGGAGGAAGAAGAGGAGGTGAAGAAGAAAAAGAAGAAGAAGCAGAAGCAGAAAAGGGAAAAGTATAAGAAAATGAAGAAAAAGACAAAAAGGATGCAGAGGAGGAGGAATAGAAGAAGAAGAAGTAGAAGAAGAAGAAGAAGAAGTAGAACAAGAAGAAAAAGAGAAGAAGAACAAAGAGAAGAGAAGAAGAAAAGACACTGAAGAATCTGAGGAATAGGAGTAGAGGAGGAGATGAAGAGGAGGAAAATAATAAGAAGAAGAACAAGAATAATAAGAAGAATGACAAATACGAAAAGAAGAAGATGAAATGAAGAAGAAAAAGTCACAAAACATGCTTAAGAGACGGGGCAAAAACAGAAGTAGTAGAACAAGAAAAAGAGGAAGAAGAAAGAGGAGGCGGAGGAGGAGGAGGAAGACGAGGAGGATAAGGACAGGAGCAGGAGGAAAAGGAGGAGGAGAAGGAGGAGGAGGAGGAGGAGGAGGAGAAGAAGAAGAAGAAGAAGAAGAAGAAGGAAGAAGAAGAAGAAGAAGAAGAAGAAGAAGAAGAAGACGAAGAAGAAGACGAAGTAGAAGAAGAACAAAAAGTAGAAGAAGAAGTAGAAGAAGAAGAAGAAGAAGAAGAAGAAGAAGAAGAAAGAGAATAGGAAGAAGAAAAGACACTGAGGAATCTGAGGAATAGGAGTAGGAGGAGGAGATGAAGAAGAGGAAGAATAATAATAATAAGAAGAAGAAGAATAATAAGAAGAAGGAAAAATACGAAAAGAAGAAGATGAAGATGAAGAAGAAAAACTCACAAAACATGCTTAAGAGACGGGGCAAAAACAGAAGTAGTAGAAAAAGAAAAAGAGGAAGAAGAAGGAGGAGGCGGAGGAGGAGTAGGAAGACGAGGAGGATAAGGACAGTAGGAGGAGGAAGAAGAGGAGGTGAAGAAGAAAAAGAAGAAGAAGCAGAAGCAGAAAAGGAAAAAGTATAAGAAAATGAAGAAAAAGACAAAAAGGATGCAGAGGAGGAGGAATAGAAGTAGAAGAATTAGAAGAAGAAGAAGAAGAAGTAGAACAAGAAGAAAAAGAGAAGAAGAACAAAGAGAAGAGAAAGAAGAAAAGAAACTGAAGATTTTGAGGAATAGGAGTAGAGGAGGAGATGAAGAGGAGGAAAATAATAAGAAGAAGAACAAGAATAATAAGAAGAAAGAAAAATACGAAAAGAAGAAGATGAAATGAAGAGGAAAAAGTCACAAAACATGCTTAAGAGACGTGGCAAAAACTGAAGTAGTAGAACAAGAAAAAGAGGAAGAAGAAAGAGGAGGCAGAGGAGGAGGAGGAAGACGAGGAGGATAAGGACAGGAGCAGGAGGAAAAGGAGGAGGAGGAGGAGAAGGAGGAGGAGGAGGAGAATAAGAATAAGAATAAGAAGAAGAAGAAGAAGAAGAAGAAGAAGAAGAAGACGAAGAAGAAGACGAAGTAGAAGAAGAAGAAAAATAAGAAGAAGAAGTAGAAGAAGAAAAGAAGAAGAAAGAGAATAAGAAGAAGAAAAGACACTGAGGAATCTGAGGAATAGGAGTAGGAGGAGGAGATGAAGAAGAGGAAGAATAATCAGAAGAAGAAGAACAAGAATAATAAGAAGAAGGAAAAATACGAAAAGAAGAAGATGAAGATGAAGAAGAAAAAGTCACAAAACATGCTTAAGAGACGGGGCAAAAACAGAAGTAGTAGAAAAAGAAAAAGAGGAAGAAGAAGGAGGAGGCAGAGGAGGAGTAGGAAGACGAGGAGGATAAGGACAGTAGGAGGAGGAAGAAGAGGAGGTGAAGAAGAAAAAGAAGAAGAAGCAGAAGCAGAAAAGGGAAAAGTATAAGAAAATGAAGAAAAAGACAAAAAGGATGCAGAGGAGGAGGAATAGAAGAAGAAGAAGTAGAAGAAGAAGAAGAAGAAGTAGAACAAGAAGAAAAAGAGAAGAAGAACAAAGAGAAGAGAAAGAAGAAATGACACTGAAGATTTTTGAGGAATAGGAGTAGAGGAGGAGATGAAGAGGAGGAAAATAATAAGAAGAAGAACAAGAATAATAAGAAGAAAGAAAAATACGAAAAGAAGAAGATGAAATGAAGAAGAAAAAGTCACAAAACATGCTTCAGAGACGTGGCAAAAACTGAAGTAATAGAACAAGAAAAAGAGGAAGAAGAAAGAGGAGGCGGAGGAGGAGGAGGAAGACGAGGAGGATAAGGACAGGAGCAGGAGGAAAAGGAGGAGGAGGAGGAGAAGGAGGAGGAGGAGGAGAATAAGAATAAGAAGAAGAAGAAGAAGAAGAAGAAGAAGAAGAAGAAGAAGAAGAAGAAGAAGAAGAAGAAGAAGAAGAAGAAGAAGAAGAAGAAGAAGAAGAAGACGAAGAAGAAGACGAAGTAGAAGAAGAAGAAAAATAAGAAGAAGAAGTAGAAGAAGAAAAGAAGAAGAAAGAGAATAGGAAGAAGAAAAGACACTGAGCAATCTGAGGAATAGGAGTAGGAGGAGGAGATGAAGAAGAGGAAGAATAATCAGAAGAAGAAGAACAAGAATAATAAGAAGAAGGAAAAATACGAAAAGACGAAGATGAAGATGAAGAAGAAAAAGTCACAAAACATGCTTAAGAGACGGGGCAAAAACAGAAGTAGTAGAAAAAGAAAAAGAGGAAGTAGAAGGAGGAGGCGGAGGAGGAGGAGGAAGACGAGGAGCATAAGGAGAGGAGGAGGAGGAAGAAGAGGAGGTGAAGAAGAAAAAGAAGAAGAAGCAGAAAAAGAAAAAGTATAAGAAAATGAAGAAAAAGACAAAAAGGATGCTGAGGAGGAGGAATAGATGAAGAAGAAGTAGTAGAAGAAGAAGAAGTAGAAGAAGAAGAAAAAGAAGAAGAACAAAGAGAAGAGAAAGAAGAAAAGACACTGAAGAATCTGAGGAATAGGAGTAGGAGGAGGAGATGAAAAGGAGGAAAATAATGAGAAGAACAACAAGAATAATAAGAAGAAGGAAAAATACGAAAAGAAGAAGATGAACATGAAGAAGAAAAAGTCACAAAACATGCTTAAGAGACGGGGCAAAAACAGAAGTAGTAGAAAAAGAAAAAGAGGAAGAAGAAGGAGGAGGCGGAGGAGGAGGAGGAAGACGAGGAGGATAAGGACAGGAGGAGGAGGAAGAAGAGGAGCTGAAGAATAAAAAGAAGAAGAAGCAGAAGCAGAAAAAGTAAAAGTATAAGAAAATGAAGAAAAAGACAAAAAGGATGCTGATGAGGAGGCATAGAAGAAGAAGAAGTAGAAGAAGAAGAAAAAGAAGTAGAAGAAGAAGAAAATGAAGAAGAAGAACAAAGAGAAGAGAAAGAAGAAAAGACACTGAAGAATCTGAGGAATAGGAGTAGAGGAGGAGATGAAGAGGAGGAAAATAATAAGAAGAAGAACAAGAATAATAAGAAGAAAGAAAAATACGAAAAGAAGAAGATAAAATGAAGAAGAAAAAGTCACAAAACATGCTTAAGAGACGTGGCAAAAACTGAAGTAGTAGAACAAGAAAAAGAGGAAGAAGAAAGAGGAAGCGGAGGAGGAGGAGGAAGACGAGGAGGATAAGGACAGGAGCAGGAGGAAAAGGAGGAGGAGGAGGAGAAGGAGGAGGAGGAGGAGAATAAGCATAAGAATAGGAAGAAGAAGAAGAAGAAGACGAAGACGAAGAAGAAGACGAAGTAGAAGAAGATGAAAAATAAGAAGAAGAAGTAGAAGAACAAGAAGAAGAAGAAGAAAGAGAATAGGAAGAAGAAAAGACACTGAGGAATCTGTGGAATAGGAGTAGGAGGAGGAGATGAAGAAGAGGAAGAATAATCAGAAGAAGAAGAACAAGAATAATAAGAAGAAGGAAAAATACGAAAAGACGAAGATGAAGATGAAGAAGAAAAAGTCACAAAACATGCTTAAGAGACGGGGCAAAAACAGAAGTAGTAGAAAAAGAAAAAAAGGAAGTAGAAGGAGGAGGCGGAGGAGGAGGAGGAAGACGAGGAGGATAAGGACAGGAGGAGGAGGAAGAAGAGGAGCTGAAGAATAAAAAGAAGAAGAAGCAGAAGCAGAAAAAGTAAAAGTATAAGAAAATGAAGGAAAAGTCAAAAAGGATGCTGATGAGGAGGCATAGAAGAAGAAGAAGTAGAAGAAGAAGAAGAAGAAGTAGAAGAAGAAGAAAAAGAAGAAGAAGAACAAAGAGAAGAGAAAGAAGAAAAGACACTGAAGAATCTGAGGAATAGGAGTAGAGGAGGAGATGAAGAGGAGGAAAATAATAAGAAGAAGAACAAGAATAATAAGAAGAATGACAAATACGAAAAGAAGAAGATGAAATGAAGAAGAAAAAGTCACAAAACATGCTTAAGAGACGGGGCAAAAACAGAAGTAGTAGAACAAGAAAAAGAGGAAGAAGAAAGAGGAGGCGGAGGAGGAGGAGGAAGACGAGGAGGATAAGGACAGGAGCAGGAGGAAAAGGAGGAGGACAAGGCGGAGGAGGAGGAGGAGAAGAAGAAGAAGAAGAAGAAGAAGAAGAAGAAGAAGAAGAAGAAGAAGAAGAAGAAGAAGAAGAAGAAGAAGAAGAAGAAGAAGAAGAAGAAGACGAAGAAGAAGACGAAGTAGAAGAACAAAAAGTAGAAGAAGAAGTCGAAGAAGAAGAAGAAGAAGAAGAAGAAAGAGAATAGGAAGAAGCAAAGACACTGAGGAATCTGAGGAATAGGAGTAGGAAGAGGAGATGAAGAAGAGGAAGAATAATAATAAGAATAAGAACAAGAATAATAAGAATTAGGAAAAATACGAAAAGAAGAAGATGAAAATTAAGAAGAAAAAGTCACAAAACATGCTTAAGAGACGGGGCAAAAACAGAAGAAGTAGAAAAATAAAAAGAGGAAGAAGAAGGAGGAGGCGGAGGAGGAGGAGGAAGACGAGGAGGATAAGGACAGGAGGAGGAGGAAGAAGAGGAGGTGAAGAAGAAAAAGAAGAAGAAGCAGAAGCAGAAAAAGAAAAAGTATAAGAAAATGAAAAAGACAAAAAGGATGCTGAGGAGGAGGAATAGAAGTAGAAGAAGTAGAAGAAGAAGAAGAAGAAGTAGAAGAAGAAGAAAAAGAAGAAGAAGAACAAAGAGAAGAGAAAGAAGAAAAGACACTGAAGAATCTGAGGAATAGGAGTAGGAGGAGGAGATGAAGAGGAGGAAAATAATAAGAAGAAGAACAAGAATAATAAGAAGAAAGAAAAATACGAAAAGAAGAAGATGAAATGAAGAAGAAAAAGTCACAAAACATGCTTAAGAGACGTGGCAAAAAGAGAAGTAGTAGAACAAGAAAAAGAGGAAGAATAAAGAGGAGGCGGAGGAGGAGGAGGAAGACGAGGAGGATAAGGACAGGAGCAGGAGGAAAAGGAGGAGGAGAAGGAGGAGGAGGAGGAGAAGAAAAAGAAGAAGAAGAAGAAGAAGAAGAAGAAGAAGAAGAAGAAGAAGAAGAAGAAGAAGACGAAGAAGAAGACGAAGTAGAAGAAGAAGAAAAAGAAGAAGAAGAAGTAGAAGAAGAAGAAGAACAAGAAGAAGAAAGAGAATAGGAAAAAGAAAAGACACTGAGGAATCTGAGGAATAGGAGTAGGAGGAGGAGATGAAGAAGAGGAAGAATAATAATAAGAAGAAGAACAAGAATAATAAGAAGAAGGAAAAATACGAAAAGAAGAAGATGAAGATGAAGAAGAAAAAGTCACAAAACATGCTTAAGAGACGGGGCAAAAACAGAAGTAGTAGAAAAAGAAAAAGAGGAAGAAGAAGGAGGAGGCGGAGGAGGAGTAGGAAGACGAGGAGGATAAGGACAGTAGGAGGAGGAAGAAGAGGAGGTGAAGAAGAAAAAGAAGAAGAAGCAGAAGCAGAAAAGGAAAAAGTATAAGAAAATGAAGAAAAAGACAAAAAGGATGCAGAGGAGGAGGAATAGAAGAAGAAGAATTAGAAGAAGAAGAAGAAGAAGAAGTAGAACAAGAAGAAAAAGAGAAGAAGAACAAAGAGAAGAGAAAGAAGAAAAGAAACTGAAGATTTTGAGGAATAGGAGTAGAGGAGGAGATGAAGAGGAGGAAAATAATAAGAAGAAGAACAAGAATAATAAGAAGAAAGAAAAATACGAAAAGAAGAAGATGAAATGAAGAGGAAAAAGTCACAAAACATGCTTAAGAGACGTGGCAAAAACTGAAGTAGTAGAACAAGAAAAAGAGGAAGAAGAAAGAGGAGGCAGAGGAGGAGGAGGAAGACGAGGAGGATAAGGACAGGAGCAGGAGGAAAAGGAGGAGGAGGAGGAGAAGGAGGAGGAGGAGGAGAATAAGAATAAGAAGAAGAAGAAGAAGAAGAAGAAGAAGAAGAAGAAGAAGAAGAGGAAGACGAAGAAGAAGACGAAGTAGAAGAAGAAGAAAAATAAGAAGAAGAAGTAGAAGAAGAAAAGAAGAAGAAAGAGAATAGGAAGAAGAAAAGACACTGAGGAATCTGAGGAATAGGAGTAGGAGGAGGAGATGAAGAAGAGGAAGAATAATCAGAAGAAGAAGAACAAGAATAATAAGAAGAAGGAAAAATACGAAAAGACGAAGATGAAGATGAAGAAGAAAAAGTCACAAAACATGCTTAAGAGACGGGGCAAAAACAGAAGTAGTAGAAAAAGAAAAAGAGGAAGTAGAAGGAGGAGGCGGAGGAGGAGGAGGAAGACGAGGAGCATAAGGACAGGAGGAGGAGGAAGAAGAGGAGGTGAAGAAGAAAAAGAAGAAGAAGCAGAAGCAGAAAAAGAAAAAGTATAAGAAAATGAAGAAAAAGACAAAAAGGATGCTGAGGAGGAGGAATAGATGAAGAAGAAGTAGAAGAAGAAGAAGTAGAAGAAGAAGAAAAAGAAGAAGAAGAACAAAGAGAAGAGAAAGAAGAAAAGACACTGAAGAATCTGAGGAATAGGAGTAGGAGGAGGAGATGAAAAGGAGGAAAATAATGAGAAGAAGAATAAGAATAATAAGAAGAAAGAAAAATACGAAAAGAAGAAGATGAAATGAAGAAGAAAAAGTCACAAAACATGCTTAAGAGACGTGGCAAAAACTGAAGTCGTAGAACAAGAAAAAGAGGAAGAAGAAAGAGGAGGCGGAGGAGGAGGAGGAAGACGAGGAGGTTAAGGACAGGAGCAGGAGGAAAAGGAGGAGGAGAAGGAGGAGGAGGAGGAGGAGGAGGAGAAGAAGAAGAAGAAGAAGAAGAAGAAGAAGAAGAAGAAGAAGAAGAAGAAGAAGAAGAAGACCAAGAAGAAGACGAAGTAGAAGAAGAAGAAAAAGAAGAAGAAGAAGTAGAAGAAGAAGAAGAAGAAGAAGAAGAAGAAGAAGAAGAAGAAAAAGATGAAAGAGAATAGGAAGAAGAAAAGACACTGAGGAATCTGAGGAATAGGAGTAGGAGGAGGAGATGAAGAAGAGGAAGAATAATAATAAGAAGAAGGACAAGAATAATAAGAAGAAGGAAAAATACGAAAAGAAGAACATGAAGATGAAGAAGAAAAAGTCACAAAACATGCTTAAGAGACGGGGCAAAAACAGAAGTAGTAGAAAAAGAAAAAGAGGAAGAAGAAGGAGGAGGCAGAGGAGGAGGAGGAAGACGAGGAGGATAAGGACAGGAGGAGGAGGAAGAAGAGGAGGTGAAGAAGAAAAAGAAGAAGAAGCAGAAGCAGAAAAAGAAAAAGTATAAGAAAATGAAGAAAAAGACAAAAAATGCTGAGGAGGAGGAATAGATGAAGAAGAAGTAGAAGAAGAAGAAGAAGAAGTAGAAGAAGAAGAAAAAGAAGAAGAAGAAGAACAAAGAGAAGAGAAAGAAGAAAAGATACTGAAGAATCAGAGGAACAGGAGTAGGAGGAGGAGATGAAGAGGAGGAAAATAATGAGAAGAAGAATAAGAATAATAAGAAGAAAGAAAAATACGAAAAGAAGAAGATGAAATGAAGAAGAAAAAGTCACAAAACATGCTTAAGAGAAGTGGCAAAAACTGAAGTAGTAGAACAAGAAAAAGAGGAAGAAGAAAGAGGAAGCGGAGGAGGAGGAGGAAGACGAGGAGGATAAGGACAGGAGCAGGAGGAAAAGGAGGAGGAGGAGGAGAAGGAGGAGGAGGAGGAGAATAAGAAGAAGAAGAAGAAGAAGAAGAAGAAGAAGAATAAGAAGAAGAAGAAGAAGAAGAAGAAGAAGACGAAGAAGAAGACGAAGTAGAAGAAGAACAAAAAGTAGAAGAAGAAGTAGAAGAAGAAGAAGAAGAAGAAGAAGAAGAAGAAGAAGAAGAAGAAGAAGAAGAAGAAGAAGAAAGAGAATAGGAAGAAGAAAAGACACTGAGGAATCTGTGGAATAGGAGTAGGAGGAGGAGATGAAGAAGAGGAAGAATAATAATAAGAAGAAGAACAAGAATAATAAGAAGAAGGAAAAATACGAAAAGAAGAAGATGAAGATGAAGAAGAAAAAGTCACAAAACATGCTTAAGAGACGGGGCAAAAACAGAAGTAGTAGAAAAAGAAAAAGAGGAAGAAGAAGGAGGAGGCGGAGGAGGAGTAGGAAGACGAGGAGGATAAGGACAGTAGGAGGAGGAAGAAGAGGAGGTGAAGAAGAAAAAGAAGAAGAAGCAGAAGCAGAAAAGGGAAAAGTATAAGAAAATGAAGAAAAAGACAAAAAGGATGCAGAGGAGGAGGAATAGATGAAGAAGAAGTAGAAGAAGAAGAAGAAGAAGTAGAACAAGAAGAAAAAGAGAAGAAGAACAAAGAGAAGAGAAAGAAGAAAAGACACTGAAGATTTTGAGGAATAGGAGTAGAGGAGGAGATGAAGAGGAGGAAAATAATAAGAAGAAGAACAAGAATAATAAGAAGAAAGAAAAATACGAAAAGAAGAAGATGAAATGAAGAAGAAAAAGTCACAAAACATGCTTAAGAGACGTGGCAAAAACTGAAGTAGTAGAACAAGAAAAAGAGGAAGAAGAAAAAGGAGGCGGAGGAGGAGGAGGAAGACGAGGAGGATAAGGACAGGAGCAGGAGGAAAAGGAGGAGGAGGAGGAGAAGGAGGAGGAGGAGGAGAAGAAGAAGAAGAAGAAGAAGAAGAAGAAGAAGAAGAAGAAGAAGAAGAAGAAGAAGAAGAAGAAGACGAAGAAGAAGACGAAGTAGAAGAAGAAGAAAAATAAGAAGAAGAAGTAGAAGAAGAAAAGAAGAAGAAAGAGAATAGGAAGAAGAAAAGACACTGAGCAATCTGAGGAATAGGAGTAGGAGGAGGAGATGAAGAAGAGGAAGAATAATCAGAAGAAGAAGAACAAGAATAATAAGAAGAAGGAAAAATACGAAAAGACGAAGATGAAGATGAAGAAGAAAAAGTCACAAAACATGCTTAAGAGACGGGGCAAAAACAGAAGTAGTAGAAAAAGAAAAAGAGGAAGTAGAAGGAGGAGGCGGAGGAGGAGGAGGAAGACGAGGAGCATAAGGAGAGGAGGAGGAGGAAGAAGAGGAGGTGAAGAAGAAAAAGAAGAAGAAGCAGAAGCAGAAAAAGAAAAAGTATAAGAAAATGAAGAAAAAGACAAAAAGGATGCTGAGGAGCAGGAATAGATGAAGAAGAAGTAGTAGAAGAAGAAGAAGTAGAAGAAGAAGAAAAAGAAGAAGAAGAACAAAGAGAAGAGAAAGAAGAAAAGACACTGAAGAATCTGAGGAATAGGAGTAGGAGGAGGAGATGAAAAGGAGGAAAATAATGAGAAGAAGAACAAGAATAATAAGAAGAAGGAAAAATACGAAAAGAAGAAGATGAAGATGAAGAAGAAAAAGTCACAAAACATGCTTAAGAGACGTGGCAAAAACAGAAGTAGTAGAAAAAGAAAAAGAGGAAGAAGAAGGAGGAGGCGGAGGAGGAGGAGGAAGACGAGGAGGATAAGGACAGGAGGAGGAGGAAGAAGAGGAGCTGAAGAATAAAAAGAAGAAGAAGCAGAAGCAGAAAAAGTAAAAGTATAAGAAAATGAAGAAAAAGACAAAAAGGATGCTGATGAGGAGGCATAGAAGAAGAAGAAGTAGAAGAAGAAGAAGAAGAAGTAGAAGAAGAAGAAAATGAAGAAGAAGAACAAAGAGAAGAGAAAGAAGAAAAGACACTGAAGAATCTGAGGAATAGGAGTAGAGGAGGAGATGAAGAGGAGGAAAATAATAAGAAGAAGAACAAGAATAATAAGAAGAATGACAAATACGAAAAGAAGAAGATGAAATGAAGAAGAAAAAGTCACAAAACATGCTTAAGAGACGGGGCAAAAACAGAAGTAGTAGAACAAGAAAAAGAGGAAGAAGAAAGAGGAGGCGGAGGAGGAGGAGGAAGACGAGGAGGATAAGGACAGGAGCAGGAGGAAAAGGAGGAGGAGAAGGAGGAGGAGGAGGAGGAGAAGAAGAAGAAGAAGAAGAAGAAGAAGAAGAAGAAGAAGAAGAAGAAGAAGAAGAAGAAGAAGAAGAAGAAGAAGACGAAGTAGAAGAAGAACAAAAAGTAGAAGAAGAAGTAGAAGAAGAAGAAGAAGAAGAAGAAGAAGAAAGAGAATAGGAAGAAGAAAAGACACTGAGGAATCTGAGGAATAGGAGTAGGAGGAGGAGATGAAGAAGAGGAAGAATAATAATAATAAGAAGAACAAGAATAATAAGAAGAAGGAAAAATACGAAAAGAAGAAGATGAAGATGAAGAAGAAAAACTCACAAAACATGCTTAAGAGACGGGGCAAAAACAGAAGTAGTAGAAAAAGAAAAAGAGGAAGAAGAAGCAGGAGGCGGAGGAGGAGTAGGAAGACGAGGAGGATAAGGACAGTAGGAGGAGGAAGAAGAGGAGGTGAAGAAGAAAAAGAAGAAGAAGCAGAAGCAGAAAAGGAAAAAGTATAAGAAAATGAAGAAAAAGACAAAAAGGATGCAGAGGAGGAGGAATAGAAGTAGAAGAATTAGAAGAAGAAGAAGAAGAAGTAGAACAAGAAGAAAAAGAGAAGAAGAACAAAGAGAAGAGAAAGAAGAAAAGAAACTGAAGATTTTGAGGAATAGGAGTAGAGGAGGAGATGAAGAGGAGGAAAATAATAAGAAGAAGAACAAGAATAATAAGAAGAAAGAAAAATACGAAAAGAAGAAGATGAAATGAAGAGGAAAAAGTCACAAAACATGCTTAAGAGACGTGGCAAAAACTGAAGTAGTAGAACAAGAAAAAGAGGAAGAAGAAAGAGGAGGCAGAGGAGGAGGAGGAAGACGAGGAGGATAAGGACAGGAGCAGGAGGAAAAGGAGGAGGAGGAGGAGAAGGAGGAGGAGGAGAAGAATAAGAATAAGAAGAAGAAGAAGAAGAAGAAGAAGAAGAAGAAGAAGAAGAAGAAGAAGAAGAAGAAGAAGACGAAGAAGAAGACGAAGTAGAAGAAGAAGAAAAATAAGAAGAAGTAGAAGAAGAAAAGAAGAAGAAAGAGAATAAGAAGAAGAAAAGACACTGAGGAATCTGAGGAATAGGAGTAGGAGGAGGAGATGAAGAAGAGGAAGAATAATCAGAAGAAGAAGAACAAGAATAATAAGAAGAAGGAAAAATACGAAAAGAAGAAGATGAAGATGAAGAAGAAAAAGTCACAAAACATGCTTAAGAGACGGGGCAAAAACAGAAGTAGTAGAAAAAGAAAAAGAGGAAGAAGAAGGAGGAGGCAGAGGAGGAGTAGGAAGACGAGGAGGATAAGGACAGTAGGAGGAGGAAGAAGAGGAGGTGAAGAAGAAAAAGAAGAAGAAGCAGAAGCAGAAAAGGGAAAAGTATAAGAAAATGAAGAAAAAGACAAAAAGGATGCAGAGGAGGAGGAATAGAAGAAGAAGAAGTAGAAGAAGAAGAAGAAGAAGTAGAACAAGAAGAAAAAGAGAAGAAGAACAAAGAGAAGAGAAAGAAGAAAAGACACTGAAGATTTTGAGGAATAGGAGTAGAGGAGGAGATGAAGAGGAGGAAAATAATAAGAAGAAGAACAAGAATAATAAGAAGAAAGAAAAATACGAAAAGAAGAAGATGAAATGAAGAAGAAAAAGTCACAAAACATGCTTAAGAGACGTGGCAAAAACTGAAGTAGTAGAACAAGAAAAAGAGGAAGAAGAAAGAGGAGGCGGAGGAGGAGGAGGAAGACGAGGAGGATAAGGACAGGAGCAGGAGGAAAAGGAGGAGGAGGAGGAGAAGGAGGAGGAGGAGGAGAATAAGAATAAGAATAAGAATAAGAATAAGAAGAAGAAGAAGAAGAAGAAGAAGAAGACGAAGAAGAAGATGAAGTAGAAGAAGAAGAAAAATAAGAAGAAGAAGTAGAAGAAGAAAAGAAGAAGAAAGAGAATAGGAAGAAGAAAAGACACTGAGCAATCTGAGGAATAGGAGTAGGAGGAGGAGATGAAGAAGAGGAAGAATAATCAGAAGAAGAAGAACAAGAATAATAAGAAGAAGGAAAAATACGAAAAGACGAAGATGAAGATGAAGAAGAAAAAGTCACAAAACATGCTTAAGAGACGGGGCAAAAACAGAAGTAGTAGAAAAAGAAAAAGAGGAAGTAGAAGGAGGAGGCGGAGGAGGAGGAGGAAGACGAGGAGCATAAGGAGAGGAGGAGGAGGAAGAAGAGGAGGTGAAGAAGAAAAAGAAGAAGAAGCAGAAGCAGAAAAAGAAAAAGTATAAGAAAATGAAGAAAAAGACAAAAAGGATGCTGAGGAGGAGGAATAGATGAAGAAGAAGTAGTAGAAGAAGAAGAAGTAGAAGAAGAAGAAAAAGAAGAAGAACAAAGAGAAGAGAAAGAAGAAAAGACACTGAAGAATCTGAGGAATAGGAGTAGGAGGAGGAGATGAAAAGGAGGAAAATAATGAGAAGAAGAACAAGAATAATAAGAAGAAGGAAAAATACGAAAAGAAGAAGATGAACATGAAGAAGAAAAAGTCACAAAACATGCTTAAGAGACGGGGCAAAAACAGAAGTAGTAGAAAAAGAAAAAGAGGAAGAAGAAGGAGGAGGCGGAGGAGGAGGAGGAAGACGAGGAGGATAAGGACAGGAGGAGGAGGAAGAAGAGGAGCTGAAGAATAAAAAGAAGAAGAAGCAGAAGCAGAAAAAGTAAAAGTATAAGAAAATGAAGAAAAAGACAAAAGGGATGCTGATGAGGAGGCATAGAAGAAGAAGAAGTAGAAGAAGAAGAAGAAGAAGTAGAAGAAGAAGAAAATGAAGAAGAAGAACAAAGAGAAGAGAAAGAAGAAAAGACACTGAAGAATCTGAGGAATAGGAGTAGAGGAGGAGATGAAGAGGAGGAAAATAATAAGAAGAAGAACAAGAATAATAAGAAGAAAGAAAAATACGAAAAGAAGAAGATAAAATGAAGAAGAAAAAGTCACAAAACATGCTTAAGAGACGTGGCAAAAACTGAAGTAGTAGAACAAGAAAAAGAGGAAGAAGAAAGAGGAAGCGGAGGAGGAGGAGGAAGACGAGGAGGATAAGGAGAGGAGCAGGAGGAAAAGGAGGAGGAGGAGGAGAAGGAGGAGGAGGAGGAGAATAAGCATAAGAATAGGAAGAAGAAGAAGAAGAAGACGAAGACGAAGAAGAAGACGAAGTAGAAGAAGATGAAAAATAAGAAGAAGAAGTAGAAGAACAAGAAGAAGAAGAAGAAAGAGAATAGGAAGAAGAAAAGACACTGAGGAATCTGAGGAATAGGAGTAGGAGGAGGAGATGAAGAAGAGGAAGAATAATCAGAAGAAGAAGAACAAGAATAATAAGAAGAAGGAAAAATACGAAAAGACGAAGATGAAGATGAAGAAGAAAAAGTCACAAAACATGCTTAAGAGACGGGGCAAAAACAGAAGTAGTAGAAAAAGAAAAAAAGGAAGTAGAAGAAGGAGGCGGAGGAGGAGGAGGAAGACGAGGAGGATAAGGACAGGAGGAGGAGGAAGAAGAGGAGCTGAAGAATAAAAAGAAGAAGAAGCAGAAGCAGAAAAAGTAAAAGTATAAGAAAATGAAGAAAAAGTCAAAAAGGATGCTGATGAGGAGGCATAGAAGAAGAAGAAGTAGAAGAAGAAGAAGAAGTAGAAGAAGAAGAAAAAGAAGAAGAAGAACAAAGAGAAGAGAAAGAAGAAAAGACACTGAAGAATCTGAGGAATAGGAGTAGAGGAGGAGATGAAGAGGAGGAAAATAATATGAAGAAGAACAAGAATAATAAGAAGAATGACAAATACGAAAAGAAGAAGATGAAATGAAGAAGAAAAAGTCACAAAACATGCTTAAGAGACGGGGCAAAAACAGAAGTAGTAGAACAAGAAAAAGAGGAAGAAGAAAGAGGAGGCGGAGGAGGAGGAGGAAGACGAGGAGGATAAGGACAGGAGCAGGAGGAAAAGGAGGAGGACAAGGAGGAGGAGGAGGAGGAGAAGAAGAAGAAGAAGAAGAAGAAGAAGAAGAAGAAGAAGAAGAAGAAGAAGAAGAAGAAGAAGAAGAAGAAGAAGAAGAAGAAGAAGAAGAAGACGAAGAAGAAGACGAAGTAGAAGAACAAAAAGTAGAAGAAGAAGTAGAAGAAGAAGAAGAAGAAGAAGAAGAAAGAGAATAGGAAGAAGAAAAGACACTGAGGAATCTGAGGAATAGGAGTAGGAGGAGGAGATGAAGAAGAGGAAGAATAATAATAAGAAGAAGAACAAGAATAATAAGAAGAAGGAAAAATACGAAAAGAAGAAGATGAAGATGAAGAAGAAAAAGTCACAAAACATGCTTAAGAGACGGGGCAAAAACAGAAGTAGTAGAAAAAGAAAAAGAGGAAGAAGAAGGAGGAGGCGGAGGAGGAGTAGGAAGACGAGGAGGATAAGGACAGTAGGAGGAGGAAGAAGAGGAGGTGAAGAAGAAAAAGAAGAAGAAGCAGAAGCAGAAAAGGAAAAAGTATAAGAAAATGAAGAAAAAGACAAAAAGGATGCAGAGGAGGAGGAATAGAAGAAGAAGAATTAGAAGAAGAAGAAGAAGAAGTAGAACAAGAAGAAAAAGAGAAGAAGAACAAAGAGAAGAGAAAGAAGAAAAGAAACTGAAGATTTTGAGGAATAGGAGTAGAGGAGGAGATGAAGAGGAGGAAAATAATAAGAAGAAGAACAAGAATAATAAGAAGAAAGAAAAATACGAAAAGAAGAAGATGAAATGAAGAGGAAATGTCACAAAACATGCTTAAGAGACGTGGCAAAAACTGAAGTAGTAGAACAAGAAAAAGAGGAAGAAGAAAGAGGAGGCAGAGGAGGAGGAGGAAGACGAGGAGGATAAGGACAGGAGCAGGAGGAAAAGGAGGAGGAGGAGGAGAAGGAGGAGGAGGAGGAGAATAAGAATAAGAAGAAGAAGAAGAAGAAGAAGAAGAAGAAGAAGAAGAAGAAGAAGAAGAAGAAGAAGAAGAAGAAGACGAAGAAGAAGACGAAGTAGAAGAAGAAGAAAAATAAGAAGAAGAAGTAGAAGAAGAAAAGAAGAAGAAAGAGAATAGGAAGAAGAAAAGACACTGAGGAATCTGAGGAATAGGAGTAGGAGGAGGAGATGAAGAAGAGGAAGAATAATCAGAAGAAGAAGAACAAGAATAATAAGAAGAAGGAAAAATACGAAAAGACGAAGATGAAGATGAAGAAGAAAAAGTCACAAAACATGCTTAAGAGACGGGGCAAAAACAGAAGTAGTAGAAAAAGAAAAAGAGGAAGTAGAAGGAGGAGGCGGAGGAGGAGGAGGAAGACGAGGAGCATAAGGACAGGAGGAGGAGGAAGAAGAGGAGGTGAAGAAGAAAAAGAAGAAGAAGCAGAAGCAGAAAAAGAAAAAGTATAAGAAAATGAAGAAAAAGACAAAAAGGATGCTGAGGAGGAGGAATAGATGAAGAAGAAGTAGTAGAAGAAGAAGAAGTAGAAGAAGAAGAAAAAGAAGAAGAAGAACAAAGAGAAGAGAAAGAAGAAAAGACACTGAAGAATCTGAGGAATAGGAGTAGGAGGAGGAGATGAAAAGGAGGAAAATAATGAGAAGAAGAATAAGAATAATAAGAAGAAAGAAAAATACGAAAAGAAGAAGATGAAATGAAGAAGAAAAAGTCACAAAACATGCTTAAGAGACGTGGCAAAAACTGAAGTCGTAGAACAAGAAAAAGAGGAAGAAGAAAGAGGAGGCGGAGGAGGAGGAGGAAGACGAGGAGGTTAAGGACAGGAGCAGGAGGAAAAGGAGGAGGAGAAGGAGGAGGAGGAGGAGGAGGAGGAGGAGAAGAAGAAGAAGAAGAAGAAGAAGAAGAAGAAGAAGAAGAAGAAGAAGAAGACCAAGAAGAAGACGAAGTAGAAGAAGAAGAAAAAGAAGAAGAAGAAGTAGAAGAAGAAGAAGAAGAAGAAGAAGAAGAAGAAGAAGAAGAAGAAGAAAGAGAATAGGAAGAAGAAAAGACACTGAGGAATCTGAGGAATAGGAGTAGGAGGAGGAGATGAAGAAGAGGAAGAATAATAATAAGAAGAAGAACAAGAATAATAAGAAGAAGGAAAAATACGAAAAGAAGAAGATGAAGATGAAGAAGAAAAAGTCACAAAACATGCTTAAGAGACGGGGCAAAAACAGAAGTAGTAGAAAAAGAAAAAGAGGAAGAAGAAGGAGGAGGCAGAGGAGGAGGAGGAAGACGAGGAGGATAAGGACAGGAGGAGGAGGAAGAAGAGGAGGTGAAGAAGAAAAAGAAGAAGAAGCAGAAGCAGAAAAAGAAAAAGTATAAGAAAATGAAGAAAAAGACAAAAAATGCTGAGGAGGAGGAATAGATGAAGAAGAAGTAGAAGAAGAAGAAGAAGAAGTAGAAGAAGAAGAAAAAGAAGAAGAAGAAGAACAAAGAGAAGAGAAAGAAGAAAAGATACTGAAGAATCAGAGGAACAGGAGTAGGAGGAGGAGATGAAGAGGAGGAAAATAATGAGAAGAAGAATAAGAATAATAAGAAGAAAGAAAAATACGAAAAGAAGAAGATGAAATGAAGAAGAAAAAGTCACAAAACATGCTTAAGAGACGTGGCAAAAACTGAAGTAGTAGAACAAGAAAAAGAGGAAGAAGAAAGAGGAAGCGGAGGAGGAGGAGGAAGACGAGGAGGATAAGGACAGGAGCAGGAGGAAAAGGAGGAGGAGGAGGAGAAGGAGGAGGAGGAGGAGAATAAGCATAAGAATAAGAATAAGAAGAAGAAGAAGAAGAAGACGAAGACGAAGAAGAAGACGAAGTAGAAGAAGATGAAAAATAAGAAGAAGAAGTAGAAGAAGAAGAAGAAGAAGAAGAAGAAGAAAGAGAATAGGAAGAAGAAAAGACACTGAGGAATCTGAGGAATAGGAGTAGGAGGAGGAGATGAAGAAGAGGAAGAATAATCAGAAGAAGAAGAACAAGAATAATAAGAAGAAGGAAAAATACGAAAAGACGAAGATGAAGATGAAGAAGAAAAAGTCACAAAACATGCTTAAGAGATGGGGCAAAAACAGAAGTAGTAGAAAAAGAAAAAGAGGAAGTAGAAGGAGGAGGCGGAGGAGGAGGAGGAAGACGAGGAGGATAAGGACAGGAGGAGGAGGAAGAAGAGGAGCTGAAGAATAAAAAGAAGAAGAAGCAGAAGCAGAAAAAGTAAAAGTATAAGAAAATGAAGAAAAAGTCAAAAAGGATGCTGATGAGGAGGCATAGAAGAAGAAGAAGTAGAAGAAGAAGAAGAAGAAGTAGAAGAAGAAAAAAAAGAAGAAGAAGAACAAAGAGAAGAGAAAGAAGAAAAGACACTGAAGAATCTGAGGAATAGGAGTAGAGGAGGAGATGAAGAGGAGGAAAATAATAAGAAGAAGAACAAGAATAATAAGAAGAATGACAAATACGAAAAGAAGAAGATGAAATGAAGAAGAAAAAGTCACAAAACATGCTTAAGAGACGGGGCAAAAACAGAAGTAGTAGAACAAGAAAAAGAGGAAGAAGAAAGAGGAGGCGGAGGAGGAGGAGGAAGACGAGGAGGATAAGGACAGGAGCAGGAGGAAAAGGAGGAGGACAAGGAGGAGGAGGAGGAGGAGGAGGAGAAGAAGAAGAAGAAGAAGAAGAAGAAGAAGAAGAAGAAGAAGAAGAAGAAGAAGAAGAAGAAGAAGAAGACGAAGAAGAAGACGAAGTAGAAGAAGAACAAAAAGTAGAAGAAGAAGTAGAAGAAGAAGAAGAAGAAGAAGAAGAAAGAGAATAGGAAGAAGAAAAGACACTGAGGAATCTGAGGAATAGGAGTAGGAGGAGGAGATGAAGAAGAGGAAGAATAATAATAAGAAGAAGAACAAGAATAATAAGAAGAAGGAAAAATACGAAAAGAAGAAGATGAAGATAAAGAAGAAAAAGTCACAAAACATGCTTAAGAGACGGGGCAAAAACAGAAGTAGTAGAAAAAGAAAAAGAGGAAGAAGAAGGAGGAGGCGGAGGAGGAGTAGGAAGACGAGGAGGATAAGGACAGTAGGAGGAGGAAGAAGAGGAGGTGAAGAAGAAAAAGAAGAAGAAGCAGAAGCAGAAAAGGAACAAGTATAAGAAAATGAAGAAAAAGACAAAAAGGATGCAGACGAGGAGGAATAGAAGAAGAAGAAGTAGAAGAAGAAGAAGAAGTAGAACAAGAAGAAAAAGAGAAGAAGAACAAAGAGAAGAGAAAGAAGAAAAGACACTGAAGATTTTGAGGAATAGGAGTAGAGTAGGAAATGAAGAGGAGGAAAATAATAAGAAGAAGAACAAGAATAATAAGAAGAAAGAAAAATACGAAAAGAAGAAGATGAAATGAAGAAGAAAAAGTCACAAAACATGCTTAAGAGACGTGGCAAAAACTGAAGTAGTAGAATAAGAAAAAGAGGAAGAAGAAACAGGAGGCGGAGGAGGAGGAGGAAGACGAGGAGGATAAGGACAGGAGCAGGAGGAAAAGGAGGAGGAGGAGGAGAAGGAGGAGGAGGAGGAGAATAAGAATAAGAATAAGAAGAAGAAGAAGAAGAAGAAGAAGAAGAAGAAGAAGAAGAAGAAGAAGAAGAAGAAGACGAAGAAGAAGACGAAGTAGAAGAAGAAGAAAAATAAGAAGAAGAAGTAGAAGAAGAAAAGAAGAAGAAAGAGAATAGGAAGAAGAAAAGACACTGAGGAATCTGAGGAATAGGAGTAGGAGGAGGAGATGAAGAAGAGGAAGAATAATCAGAAGAAGAAGAACAAGAATAATAAGAAGAAGGAAAAATACGAAAAGACGAAGATGAAGATGAAGAAGAAAAAGTCACAAAACATGCTTAAGAGACGGGGCAAAAACAGAAGTAGTAGAAAAAGAAAAAGAGGAAGTAGAAGGAGGAGGCGGAGGTGGAGGAGGAAGACGAGGAGCATAAGGACAGGAGGAGGAGGAAGAAGAGGAGGTGAAGAAGAAAAAGAAGAAGAAGCAGAAGCAGAAAAAGAAAAAGTATAAGAAAATGAAGAAAAAGACAAAAAGGATGCTGAGGAGGAGGAATAGATGAAGAAGAAGTAGTAGAAGAAGAAGAAGTAGAAGAAGAAGAAAAAGAAGAAGAAGAACAAAGAGAAGAGAAAGAAGAAAAGACACTGAAGAATCTGAGAAATAGGAGTAGGAGGAGGAGATGAAAAGGAGGAAAATAATGAGAAGAAGAACAAGAATAATAAGAAGAAGGAAAAATACGAAAAGAAGAAGATGAAGATGAAGAAGAAAAAGTCATAAAACATGCTTAAGAGACGGGGCAAAAACAGAAGTAGTAGAAGAAGAAAAAGAGGAAGAAGAAA
>NC_073313.1:45000-47500 GCF_027595985.1 Sorex araneus | reverse complement strand
AGGAAAAGGAGGAGGAGAAGGAGGAGGAGGGAGGAGGAGGTGAAGAAGAAGAAGAAGAAGAAGAAGAAGAAGAAGAAGAAGAAGAAGAAGAAGAAGAAGAAGAAGACGAAGAAGAAGACGAAGTAGAAGAAGAAGAAAAAGAAGAAGAAGAAGAAGAAAGAGAATAGGAAGAAGAAAAGACACTGAGGAATCTGAGGAATAGGAGTAGGAGGAGGAGATGAAGAAGAGGAAGAAAAATAAGAAGAAGAAGAACAAGAGTAATAAGAAGAAAGAAAAATACGCAAAGAAGAAGATGAAGATGAAGAAGAAAAAGTCACAAAACATGCTTAAGAGACGGGGCAAAAACAGAAGTAGTAGAAAAAGAAAAAGAGGAAGAAGAAGGAGGAGGCGGAAAAGGAGGAAGAAGACGAGGAGGATAAGGACAGGAGGAGGAGGAATAAGAGGAGGTGAAGAAGAAAAAGAAGAAGAAGCAGAAGCAGAAAAAGAAAAAGTATAAGAAAATGAAGAAAAAGACAAAAAGGATGCTGAGGAGGAGGAATAGAAGAAGAAGAAGTAGAAGAAGAAGCAGAAGAAGTAGAAGAAGAAGAAAAAGAAGATAAGAACAAAGAGAAGAGAAAGAAGAAAGGACACTGAAGAATCTGAGGAATAGGAGTAGGAGGAGGAGATGAAGAGAAGGAAAATAATAATAAGAAGAACAATAATAAGAAGAAGAAAAAAAATACGAAAAGAAGAAGATGAAATGAAAAAGAAAAAGTCACAAAACATGCTTAAGAGACGTGGCAAAAACAGAAGTAGTAGAACAAGAAAAAGAGGAAGAAGAAAGAGGAGGCGGAGGAGGAGGAGGAAGACGAGGAGGATAAGGACAGGAGCAGGAGGAAAAGGAGGAGGAGAAGGAGGAGGAGGAGGAGGAGGTGAAGAAGAAGAAGAAGAAGAAGAAGAACAAGAAGAAGAAGAAGAAGACGAAGTAGAAGAAGAAGAAAAAGAAGAAGAAGAAGAAGAAAGAGAATAGGAAGAAGAAAAGACACTGAGGAATCTGAGGAATAGGAGTAGGAGGAGGAGATGAAGAAGAGGAAGAATAATAATAAGAAGTAGAACAAGAATAATAAGAAGAAGGAAAAATACGAAAAGAAGAAGATGAATATGAAGAAGAAAAAGTCACAAAACATGCTGAAGAGACGGGGCAAAAACAGAAGTAGTAGAAAAAGAAAAAGAGGAAGAAGAAGGAGGAGGCGGAGGAGGAGGAGGAAGACGAGGAGGATAAGGACAGGAGGAGGAGGAAGAAGAGGAGGTGAAGAAGAAAAAGAAGAAGAAGCAGAAGCAGAAAAAGAAAAATTATAATAAAATGAAGAAAAAGACAAAAAGGATGCTGAGGAGGAGGAATAGAAGAAGAAGAAGTAGAAGAAGAAGAAGAAGAAGTAGAAGAAGAAGAAGAAAAACAAGAAGAAGAAGAAAGAGAAGAGAAAGAGGAAAAGACACTGAAGAATCTGAGGAATAGGAGTAGGAGGAGGAGATGAAGAGGAGGAAAATAATAAGAAGAAGAACAAGAATAATAAGAAGAAAGAAAAACACGAAAAGAAGAAGATGAAATGAAGAAGAAAAAGTCACAAAACATGCTTAAGAGACGTGGCAAAAACAGAAGTAGTAGAACAAGAAAAAGAGGAAGAAGAAAGAGGAGGCGGAGGAGGAGGAGGAAGACGAGGAGGATAAGGACAGGAGCAGGAGGAAAATGAGGAGGAGAAGGAGGAGGAGGAGGAGGAGGAGGAGGAGAAGAAGAAGAAGAAGAAGAAGAAGACGAAGAAGAAGACGAAGTAGAAGAAGAAGAAAAAGAAGAAGAAGAAGTAGAAGAAGAAGAAGAAGAAGAAGAAGAAGAAGAAGAAAGAGAATAGGAAGAAGAAAAGACACCGAGGAATCTGAGGAATAGGAGTAGGAGGAGGAGATGAAGAAGAGGAAGAATAATAATAATAAGAAGAACAAGAATAATAAGAAGAAGGAAAAATACGAAAAGAAGAAGATGAATATGAAGAAGAAAAAGTCACAAAACATGCTTAAGAGACGGGGCAAAATCAAAAGTAGTAGAAAAAGAAAAAGAGGAAGAAGAAGGAGGAGGCGGAGGAGGAGGAGGAAGACGAGGAGGATAAGGACAGGAGGAGGAGGAAGAAGAGGAGGTGAAGAAGAAAAAGGAGAAGAGCAGAAGCAGAAAAAGAAAAAGTATAAGAAAATGAAGAAAAAGACAACAAGGATGCTGAGGAGGAGGAATAGAAGAAGAAGAAGTAGATGAAGAAGAAGAAGAAGCAGAAGAAGAAGAAAAAGAAGAAGAAGAACAAAGAGAAGAGAAAGAAGAAAAGACACTGAAGAATCTGAGGAATAGGAGTAGTAGGAGGAGATGAAGAGGAGGAAAATAATAAGAAGAAGAACAAGAATAATAAGAAGAAAGAAAAATACGAAAAGAAGAAGATGAAATGAAGAAGAAAAAGTAACAAAACATGCTTAAGAGACGTGG
>NC_073313.1:35000-40000 GCF_027595985.1 Sorex araneus | reverse complement strand
GGATGCTGAGGAGGAGGAATAGAAGAAGAAGAAGTAGAAGAAGAAGAAGAAGAAGTAGAAGAAGAAAAAGAAGAAGAACAAAGAGAAGAGAAAGAAGAAAAGACACTGAAGTATCGGAGGAATAGGAGTAGGAGGAGGAAATGAAGAGGAGGAAAATAATAATAAGAAGAACAAGAATAGATTTTAAGCAGAGAGCCACGTGGGGACGCTCCTTTGCGGCCCCTCGCGAGATCGACCCCGGAGGCAACTGAACCACTTTGGACACGAGCGGCGCCCCCAAAATGCCTCCAAACTGTGTGCTGGGAGCTTCTGGCCCAGGCGCTGCCGGCAGGGTATGCTCTTTTCTCTCTCAACTTTTTCTGTTTGAACGCAGCGAGGCTATAGCCGGTTTTTAGACTCTACAGGAAGCCCGGGATAGCCAATGGGCGGGACTCCCGGATCCGCCCTGTGCCGGCCGACATTTAAGCAGAGAGCCACGTGGGGACGCTCCTTTGCGGCCCCGCTCGAGATCGACCCCGGAGGCAACTGAACCACTTTGGAAACGAGCGGCGCCCCCAAAATGCCTCCAAACTGTGTGCTGGGAGCTTCTGGCCCAGGCGCTGCCGGCAGGACTCCTGCTGGGACCACCATGCCCAGGGCCTACTTCCTGGACGGACACTTTGACGGCAACCTGACGGGGCGTCTGACTCACAAGGATTTCCGCTCCTGCCTCAGCTACTACCTGCCCATGGTGGAGGAGGGTGAGCCCGAGCCCAGGTTTGAAAAGTTCCTGGACGCCATGGATACAGGATGATTGTATAGCCGGTTTTTAGACTCTACAGGAAGCCCGGGATAGCCGATGGGCAGGACTCCCGGATCCGCCCTGTGCCGGCCGACATTTAAGCAGAGAGCCACGTGGGGACGCTCCATTGCGGCGCCGCACGAGATCGACCCCGGAGGCAACTGAACCACTTTGGACACGAGCGGCGCCCCTAAAATGACTCCAAACTGTGTGCTGGGAGCTTCTGGCCCAGGCGCTGCCGGCAGGGTATGCTCTTTTCTCTCTCAACTTTTTCTGTTTGAACGCAGCGAGGCTATAGCCGGTTTTTAGACTCTACAGGAAGCCCCGGATAGCCGATGGGCGGGACTCCCGGATCCGCCCTGTGACGGCCGACATTTAAGCAGAGAGCCATGTGGGGACGCTCTCTGCTTAAATATCTTCCAAAAGATATTAGGAAGACCTAATATCTTTTGATTGTTTGATTGTCAGCAACGTGTAAATGTTCCTTTTTGGCAGGGCTTAATGTGGGGGGAAACTTCAAACAATAGTACTAAGTTTTTTGTTAAAGGGTAAAAGATTGTAGCGATAGAATTTATGCAGAATTTTCCCTGGACTTTAACGGGTCGGACTTTGGTGGGAAATCCTAACAAGAATAGTAAGTCTTTTGCTGAAATATTGAAGGCCACCAAAGTGGTAGCCATCTCTATAGACTGAACTAAGCCATATCCCCACGCCGGCTGAGAAGAAATATCCTTCTTTCTCGGGAAAAAACTCGGCGTGGCGTTAACCATAGTATGATGTCCATTAAGCTGACACGGACCTGGTGGCGTGGGAATCGGATGCAAGGGAATAAATTATTATGTACTTGGAACAGCGGGACGCTGGTGGAACCTTGAGCCGGGGCCGATACCAGCGTATTACTTTTGGTTCCAGAAACTGCTTGCAGACATTATACCAGACTATCAACTAAGCTAGAGCCCCACGCCGGCTGATGACGAGAAATAACCATCTCTTTTGGTTTGTTTCCCTTTGTCAGGCAGCGTGGTGATTACTAAACAGGCGTGATCTCGGTGGCGCGGGACGAGGGGGGAAAAATAGAAAAGTTATGTAACAAACAGCGGGACTTAATATCTCTACATTCTCAGCAATGGAGAGCCATCAAATGCTTCCTTGACAGTGGGACTGTCTTCTCTTTTTTGGGGGGAAACCCTAGCAACAATAGTGAATTATGTGTTGAAACATGGACTGTAACCAAGATAAAGCGTAAACGAAGTGAAACTTATCACTTACAAGGGCGGGGACTGGGGGGGTGGGAGGGGGCGGGAGGTATAATGGGGTGGTTGGTGATGGAATATGGGCACGGGTGAAGGGAAGGGTGTTTGAGTACAGTATAACTGACATAATCATGAGAAATTTGTAACCCTCCACATGGTGATTCAATAAAATTTAAATTTAAAAAAAAAAGGGTTGATAACAAGGGTAAACAATGCACTGGTTGAACTCCACAAGAAGAAAACTGCCAACCCAATCAAAAAATGGGGTGATGAAATGAACAGAAACTTTTCCAAAGAAGAAATCCGAATGGCTGAGAGGCACATGAGAAAATGTTCAACATCACTAATTATCAGGGAGATGCAGATCAAAACAACAATGAGATATCATCTCACACCACAGAGACTGGCCCACATCCCAAAAAAAAAAGCAACCGGTGTTGGCGTGGATGTGGGGAGAAAGGGACTCTCCTTCACTGCTGGTGGGAATGCCGACTGGTTCAGCCCTTTGGGAAAAAAATATGGATGATTCTCAAAAAGTTAGAAATTGAGCTCCCATTTGACCCAGCAATACCACTCCTGGGAATATATCCCGGAGAGGCAAAAAGGTATAGTAGAGATGACATCTGCATTTCCATGTTCATTGCTGCTCTGTTTACAATAGCCACAATATGGAAAAAACCAGAGTGCCCGAAAACAGATGATTGGCTAAAGAAACTCTGGTATATTTACACAATGGAATACTACGTAGCTGTCAGAAAACATGAAGTCATGAAATTTGCATATAAGTGGATCAACATGGAAAGTATCATGCTGAGTGAAATGAGTCAGAAAGAAAGAGACAGACATAGAAAGATTGCACTCATATGTGGAATATAAAGTAGCTGAGAGGTACAAGCTTACAATATTGCGATTCCTGGCAGACATTTCTCTGGACTTAGTTACTAAAATACGAAAATACAGAAATCCAAAACTATGCTGCTGCTAGTGCGGCCTCCGACCTCATATCTCTTCATTCTCAGCAATGGAAAACAAATTACCAAATGCTTTCTTTTCAGCAGATCGACTTTAGGGGGGAGAAACTCCAAATCAATAATAGTGAATTTTTTTTGTTTAAATATTGAATGTAATCAAAGTAAAGTGAAAGTACAGTGAAATTTACCAGTTACACATGTGGGGTGGGGGGCTGGGGAGGTGGGGGGAAGGGGGGAGGTATATCGTGATTCTTGGTGGTGGAATATGTAAAAAAAAAAAAAGAACAAGAATAATAAGAAGAAAGAAAAATACGAAAAAAAGAAGATGAAATGAAGAAGAAAAAGTCACAAAACATGCTTAAGAGACGTGGCAAAAGCAGAAGTAGTAGAACAAGAAAAAGAGGAAGAAGAAGGAGGAGGCGGAGGAGGAGGAGGAAGACGAGGAGGATACGGACAGGAGGAGGAGGAAGAAGAGGAGGTGAAGAAGAAAAAGAAGAAGAAGCAGAAGCAGAAAAAGAAAAAGTATAAGAAAATGAAGAAAAAGACAAAAAGGATGCTGAGGAGGAGGAATAGAAGAAGAAGAAGTAGAAGAAGAAGAAGAAGAAGAAGAAGAAGAAAAAGAAGAAGAAGAACAAAGAGAAGAGAAAGAAGAAAAGACACTGAAGAATCTGAGGAATAGGAGTAGGAGGAGGAGAAGAAGATGAGGAAAATAATAAGAAGAAGAACAAGAATAATAAGAAGAAAGAAAAATACGAAAAGAAGAAGATGAAATGAAGAAGAAAAAGTCACAAAACATGCTTAAGAGACGGGGCAAAAACAGAAGTAGTAGAACAAGAAAAAGAGGAAGAAGAAAGAGGAGGCGGAGGAGGAGGAGGAAGACGAGGAGGATAAGGACAGGAGCAGGAGGAAAAGGAGGAGAAGAAGGAGGACGAGGAGGAGGAGGAGGAGGAGAAGAAGAAGAAGAAGAAGAAGAAGAAGAAGAAGAAGAAGAAGAAGAAGAAGAAGAAGAAGAAGCAGAAGAAGAAGAAGAAGAAGAAGCAGAAGAAGAAGAAGAAGAAGAAGAAGAAGAAGACGAAGTAGAAGAAGAAGAAAAAGAAGAAGAAGAAGTAGAAGAAGAAGAAGGAGAAGAAAGAGAATAGGAAGAAGAAAAGACACTGAGGAATCTGAGGAATAGGAGTAGGAGGAGGGGATGAAGAAGAGGAAGAATAATGATAAGAAGTAGAACAAGAATAATAATAAGAAGAAAAATACGAAAAGAAGAAGATGAAGAAGAAAAAGTCACAAAACATGCTTAAGAGACGGGACAAAAACAGAAGTAGTAGAAAAAGAAAAAGAGGAAGAAGAAGGAGGAGGCGGAGGAGGAGGAGGAAGACGAGGAGGATAAGGACAGGAGGAGGAGGAAGAAGAGGAGGTGAAGAAGAAAAAGAAGAAGAAGCAGAAGCAGAAAAAGGAAAAGTATAAGAAAATGAAGAAAAAGACAAAAAGGATGCTGAGGAGGAGGAATAGAAGAAGAAGAAGTAGAAGAAGAAGAAGAAGAAGTAGAAGAAGAAGAAAAAGAAGAAGAAGAACAAAGAGAAGAGAAAGAAGAAAGACACTGAAGAATCTGAGGAATAGGAGTAGGAGGAGGAGATGAAGAGGAGGAAAATAATAAGAAGAAGAACAAGAATAATAAGAAGAAAGAAAAATACGAAAAGAAGAAGATGAAATGAAGAAGAAAAAGTCACAAACATGCTTAAGAGACGTGGCAAAAACAGAAGTAGTAGAACAAGAAAAAGAGGAAGAAGAAGGAGGAGGCGGAGGAGGAGGAGGAAGACGAGGAGGATATGGACAGGAGGAGGAGGAAGAAGAGGAGGTGAAGAAGAAAAAGAAGAAGAAGCAGAAGCAGAAAAAGAAAAAGTATAAGAAAATGAAGAAAAAGACAAAAAGGATGCTGAGGAGGAGGAATAGAAGAAGAAGAAGTAGAAGAAGAAGAAGAAGAAGTAGAAGAAGAAGAAA
>NC_073313.1:25000-30000 GCF_027595985.1 Sorex araneus | reverse complement strand
GACACTGAAGAATCTGAGGAATAGGAGTAGGAGGAGATGAAGATGAGGAAAATAATAATAAGAAGAACAAGAATAATAAGAAGAAAGAAAAATACGAAAAGAAGAAGATGAAATGAAGAAGAAAAAGGCACAAAACTTGCTTAAGAGACGTGGCAAAAACAGAAGTAGTAGAACAAGAAAAAGAGGAAGAAGAAAGAGGAGGCGGAGGAGGAGGAGGAAGACGAGGAGGATAAGGGCAGGAGCAGGAGGAAAAGGAGGAGGAGAAGGAGGAGGAGGAGGAGGAGGAGGAGGAGAAGAAGAACAAGAAGAAGAAGAAGTAGAAGAAGAAGAAGAAGAAGAAGAAGAAGAAGAAGAAGACGAAGAAGAAGACGAATTAGAAGAAGAAGAAAAAGAAGAAGAAGAAGTAGAAGAAGAAGAAGAATAAGAAGAAGAAGAAAGAGAATAGGAAGAAAAAAAGACACTGAGGAATCTGAGGAATAGGAGTAGGAGGAGGAGATGAAGAAAAGGAAGAATAAAAATAAGAAGAACAAGAGTAATAAGAAGAAGGAAAAATACGAAAAGAAGAAGATGAAGATGAAGAAGAAAAAGTCACAAAACATGCTTAAGAGATGGGGCAAAACAGAAGTAGTAGAAAAAGAAAAAGAGGAAGAAGAAGGAGGAGGCGGAGGAGGACGAGGAAGACGAGGATGATAAGGACAGGAGGAGGAGGAAGAAGAGGAGGTGAAGAAGAAAAAGAAGAAGAAGCAGAAGCAGGAAAAGAAAAAGTATAAGAAAATGAAGAAAAAGACAAAAAGGATGCTGAGGAGGAGGAATAGAAGAAGAAGTAGAAGAAGAAGAAAAAGAAGAAGAAGAACAAAGAAAAGAGAAAGAAGAAAAGACACTGAAGAATCTGAGGAATAGGAGTATGAGGAGGAGATGAAGAGGAGGAAAATAATAATAAGAAGAACAAGAATAATAAGAAGAAAGAAAAATACGAAAAGAAGAAGATGAAATGAAGAAGAAAAAGTCACAAAACATGCTTAAGAGACGGGGCAAAATCAGAATTAGTAGAACAAGAAAAAGAGGAAGAAGAAAGAGGAGGCGGAGGAGGAGGAGGAAGACGAAGAGGATACGGACAGGAGCAGGAGGAAAAGGAGGAGGAGGAGGAGGAGAAGAAGAAGAAGAAGAAGAAGAAGAAGAAGAAGAAGAAGAAGAAGAAGAAGAAGAAGAAGAAGAAGAAGAAGAAGAAGAAGAAGAAGAAGAAGAAGAAGACGAAGTAGAAGAAGAAGAAAAAGAAGAAGAAGTAGAAGAAGAAGAAGAAGAAGAAGAAGAAGAAGAAGAAGAAGAAGAAAGAGAATAGGAAGAAGAAAAGACACTGAGGAATCTGAGGAATAGGAGTAGGAGGAGGAGATGAAGAAGAGGAAGAATAATAATAAGAAGTAGAACAAGAATAATAAGAAGAAGGAAAAATACGAAAAGAAGAAGATGAATAAGAAAAAGTCACAAAACATGCTTAAGAGACGGGGCAAAAACAGAAGTAGTAGAAAAAGAAAAAGAGGAAGATGAAGGAGGAGGCGGAGGAGGAGGAGGAAGAGGAGGAGGATAAGGACAGGAGGAGGAGGAAGAAGAGGAGGTGAAGAAGAAAAAGAAGAAGAAGCAGAAGCAGAAAAAGAAAAAGTATAAGAAAATGAAGAAAAAGAAAAAAAGGATGCTGAGGAGGAGGAATAGAAGAAGAAGAAGTAGAAGAAGAAGAAGAAGAAGAAGTAGAAGAAGAAGAAAAAGAAGAAGAACAACAACGGAAGAGAAAGAAGAAAAGACACTGAAGAATCTGAGGAATAGGAGTAGGAGGAGGAGCTGAAGAGGAGGAAAATAATAAGAAGAAGAACAAGAATAATAAGAAGAAAGAAAAATACGAAAAGAAGAAGATGAAATGAAGAAGAAAAAGTCACAAAACATGCTTAAGAGACGTGGCAAAAACAGAAGTAGTAGAACAAGAAAAAGAGGAAGAAGAAGGAGGAGGCGGAGGAGGAGGAGGAAGACGAGGAGGATAAGGACAGGAGGAGGAGGAAGAAGAGGAGGTGAAGAAGAAAAAGAAGAAGAAGCAGAAGCAGAAAAAGAAAAAGTATAAGAAAATGAAGAAAAAGACAAAAAGGATGCTGAGGAGGAGGAATAGAAGAAGAAGAAGTAGAAGAAGAAGAAGAAGAAGTAGAAGAAGAAGAAAAAGAAGAAGAAGAACAAAGAGAAGAGAAAGAAGAAAAGACACTGAAGAATCTGAGAAATAGGAGTAGGAGGAGGAGATGAAGAGGAGGAAAATAATAAGAAGAAATACAAGAATAATAAGAAGAAAGAAAAATACGAAAAGAAGAAGATGAAATGAAGAAGAAAAAGTCACAAAACATGCTTAAGAGACGGGGCAAAAACAGAAGTAGTAGAACAAGAAAAAGGGGAAGAAGAAAGAGGAGGCGGAGGAGGAGGAGGAAGACGAGGAGGATAAGGACAGGAGCAGGAGGAAAGCCGGAGGAGAACGAGGAGGAGGAGGAGGTGAGGAGGAGATGAAGAAGAAGAAGAAGAAGAAGAAGAAGAAGAAGAAGAAGAAGAAGAAGAAGAAGAAGAAGAAGAAGAAGAAGAAGAAGACGAAGTAGAAGAAGAAGAAAAAGAAGAAGAAGAAGAAGAAGAAGAAGAAGAAGAAGAAGAAGAAAGAGAATAGGAAGAAGAAAAGACACTGAGGAATCTGAGGAATAGGAGTAGGAGGAGGAGATGAATAAGAGAGAGGAAGAATAATCATAAGAAGTAGAACAAGAATAATAAGAAGAAGGAAAAATATGAGAAGAAGAAGATGAAGAAGAAAAAGTCACAAAACATGCTAAGAGACGGGGCAAAAACAGAAGTAGTAGAAAAAGAAAAAGAGGAAGAAGAAGGAGGAGGCGGAGGAGGAGGAGGAAGAGGAGGAGGATAAGGACAGGAGGAGGAGGAAGATGAGGTGAAGAAGAAAAAGAAGAAGAAGCAGAAGCAGAAAAAGAAAAAGTATAAGAAAATGAAGAAAAAGACAAAAAGGATGCTGAGGAGGAGGAATAGAAGAAGAAGAAGTAGAAGAAGAAGAAGAAGTAGAAGAAGAAGAACAAGAAGAAGAAGAACAAAGAGAAGAGAAAGAAGAAAAGACACTGAAGAATCTGAGGAATAGGAGGAGGAGGAGGAGATGAAGAGGAGGAAAATAATAAGAAGAAGAACAAGAATAATAAGAAGAAAGAAAAATACGAAAAGCAGAAGATGAAATGAAGAAGAAAAAGTCACAAAACATGCTTAAGAGACGTGGCAAAAACAGAAGTAGTAGAACAAGAAAAAGAGGAAGAAGAAAGAGGAGGCGGAGGAGGAGGAGGAAGACGAGGAGGATAAGGACAGGAGCAGAAGGAAAAGGAGGAGGAGAAGGAGGAGGAGGAGGAGGAGAAGAAGAAGAAGAAGAAGAAGAAGAAGAAGAAGAAGAAGAAGAAGAAAAAGAAGAAGAAGACGAAGAAGAAGAAGAAGAAGAAGACGAATAAGAAGACGAAGTAGAAGAAGAAGAAAAAGAAGAAGAAGAAGTAGAAGAAGAAGAAGAAGAAGAAGAAGAAGAAGAAGAAGAAGAAAGAGAATAGGAAGAAGAAAAGACACCGAAGAATCTGAGGAATAGGAGTAGGAGGAGGAGATGAAGAAGAGGAAGAATAATAATAAGAAGAAGAACAAGAATAATAAGAAGAAGGAAAAATACGAAAAGAAGAAGATGAAGATGAAGAAGAAAAAGTCACAAAAGATGCTTAAGAGACGGGGCAAAAAACAGAAGTAGTAGAAAAAGAAAAAGAGGAAGAAGAAGGAGGAGGCGGAGGAGGAGGAGGATGACGAGGAGGATAAGGACAGAAGGAGGAGGAAGAAGAGGAGGGGAAGAAGAAAAAGAAGAAGAAGCAGAAGCAGAAAAAGAAAAAGTATAAGAAAATGAAGAAAAAGACAAAAAGGATGCTGAGGAGGAGGAATAGAAGAAGAAGAAGTAGAAGAAGAAGAAGAAGAAGTAGAAGAAGAAGAAAAAGAAGAAGAAGAACAAAGAGAAGAGAAAGAAGAAAAGACACTGAAGAATCTGTGGAATAGGAGTAGCAGGAGATGAAGATGAGGAAAATAATAATAAGAAGAACAAGAATAATAAGAAGAAAGAAAAATACGAAAAGAAGAAGATGAAATGAAGAAGAAAAAGGCACAAAACTTGCTTAAGAGACGTGGCAAAAACAGAAGTAGTAGAACAAGAAAAAGAGGAAGAAGAAAGAGGAGGCGGAGGAGGAGGAGGAAGACGAGGAGGATAAGGGCAGGAGCAGGAGGAAAAGGAGGAGGAGAAGGAGGAGGAGGAGGAGGAGGAGAGGAGGAGGAGAAGAAGAACAAGAAGAAGAAGAAGTAGAAGAAGAAGAAGAAGAAGAAGAAGAAGAAGAAGAAGAAGAAGAAGAAGACGAAGAAGAAGACGAATTAGAAGAAGAAGAAAAAGAAGAAGAAGAAGTAGAAGAAGAAGAAGAATAAGAAGAAGAAGAAAGAGAATAGGAAGAAAAAAAGACACTGAGGAATCTGAGGAATAGGAGTAGGAGGAGGAGATGAAGAAAAGGAAGAATAAAAATAAGAAGAACAAGAGTAATAAGAAGAAGGAAAAATACGAAAAGAAGAAGATGAAGATGAAGAAGAAAAAGTCACAAAACATGCTTAAGAGATGGGGCAAAAACAGAAGTAGTAGAAAAAGAAAAAGAGGAAGAAGAAGGAGGAGGCGGAGGAGGACGAGGAAGACGAGGATGATAAGGACAGGAGGAGGAGGAAGAAGAGGAGGTGAAGAAGAAAAAGAAGAAGAAGCAGAAGCAGGAAAAGAAAAAGTATAAGAAAATGAAGAAAAAGACAAAAAGGATGCTGAGGAGGAGGAATAGAAGAAGAAGAAGTAGAAGAAGAAGAAGAAGAAGTAGAAGAAGAAGAAAAAGAAGAAGAAGAACAAAGAAAAGAGAAAGAAGAAAAGACACTGAAGAATC
>NC_073313.1:0-22500 GCF_027595985.1 Sorex araneus | reverse complement strand
AGAAAAAGAGGAAGAAGAAGGAGGAGGCGGAGGAGGAGGAGGATGACGAGGAGGATAAGGACAGAAGGAGGAGGAAGAAGAGGAGGGGAAGAAGAAAAAGAAGAAGAAGCAGAAGCAGAAAAAGAAAAAGTATAAGAAAATGAAGAAAAAGACAAAAAGGATGCTGAGGAGGAGGAATAGAAGAAGAAGAAGTAGAAGAAGAAGAAGAAGAAGTAGAAGAAGAAGAAAAAGAAGAAGAAGAACAAAGAGAAGAGAAAGAAGAAAAGACACTGAAGAATCTGAGGAATAGGAGTAGCAGGAGATGAAGATGAGGAAAATAATAATAAGAAGAACAAGAATAATAAGAAGAAAGAAAAATACGAAAAGAAGAAGATGAAATGAAGAAGAAAAAGGCACAAAACTTGCTTAAGAGACGTGGCAAAAACAGAAGTAGTAGAACAAGAAAAAGAGGAAGAAGAAAGAGGAGGCGGAGGAGGAGGAGGAAGACGAGGAGGATAAGGGCAGGAGCAGGAGGAAAAGGAGGAGGAGAAGGAGGAGGAGGAGGAGGAGGAGGAGGAGGAGAAGAAGAACAAGAAGAAGAAGAAGTAGAAGAAGAAGAAGAAGAAGAAGAAGAAGAAGAAGAAGAAGACGAAGAAGAAGACGAATTAGAAGAAGAAGAAAAAGAAGAAGAAGAAGTAGAAGAAGAAGAAGAATAAGAAGAAGAAGAAAGAGAATAGGAAGAAAAAAAGACACTGAGGAATCTGAGGAATAGGAGTAGGAGGAGGAGATGAAGAAAAGGAAGAATAAAAATAAGAAGAACAAGAGTAATAAGAAGAAGGAAAAATACGAAAAGAAGAAGATGAAGATGAAGAAGAAAAAGTCACAAAACATGCTTAAGAGATGGGGCAAAAACAGAAGTAGTAGAAAAAGAAAAAGAGGAAGAAGAAGGAGGAGGCGGAGGAGGACGAGGAAGACGAGGATGATAAGGACAGGAGGAGGAGGAAGAAGAGGAGGTGAAGAAGAAAAAGAAGAAAAAGCAGAAGCAGGAAAAGAAAAAGTATAAGAAAATGAAGAAAAAGACAAAAAGGATGCTGAGGAGGAGGAATAGAAGAAGAAGAAGTAGAAGAAGAAGAAGAAGAAGTAGAAGAAGAAGAAAAAGAAGAAGAAGAACAAAGAAAAGAGAAAGAAGAAAAGACACTGAAGAATCTGAGGAATAGGAGTAGGAGGAGGAGATGAAGAGGAGGAAAATAATAATAAGAAGAACAAGAATAATAAGAAGAAAGAAAAATACGAAAAGAAGAAGATGAAATGAAGAAGAAAAAGTCACAAAACATGCTTAAGAGACGGGGCAAAATCAGAATTAGTAGAACAAGAAAAAGAGGAAGAAGAAAGAGGAGGCGGAGGAGGAGGAGGAAGACGAAGAGGATACGGACAGGAGCAGGAGGAAAAGGAGGAGGAGGAGGAGGAGAAGAAGAAGAAGAAGAAGAAGAAGAAGAAGAAGAAGAAGAAGAAGAAGAAGAAGAAGAAGAAGAAGAAGAAGAAGACGAAGTAGAAGAAGAAGAAAAAGAAGAAGAAGTAGAAGAAGAAGAAGAAGAAGAAGAAGAAGAAGAAAGAGAATAGGAAGAAGAAAAGACACTGAGGAATCTGAGGAATAGGAGTAGGAGGAGGAGATGAAGAAGAGGAAGAATAATAATAAGAAGTAGAACAAGAATAATAAGAAGAAGGAAAAATACGAAAAGAAGAAGATGAATAAGAAAAAGTCACAAAACATGCTTAAGAGACGGGGCAAAAACAGAAGTAGTAGAAAAAGAAAAAGAGGAAGATGAAGGAGGAGGCGGAGGAGGAGGAGGAAGAGGAGGAGGATAAGGACAGGAGGAGGAGGAAGAAGAGGAGGTGAAGAAGAAAAAGAAGAAGAAGCAGAAGCAGAAAAAGAAAAAGTATAAGAAAATGAAGAAAAAGAAAAAAAGGATGCTGAGGAGGAGGAATAGAAGAAGAAGAAGTAGAAGAAGAAGAAGAAGAAGAAGTAGAAGAAGAAGAAAAAGAAGAACAACAACGGAAGAGAAAGAAGAAAAGACACTGAAGAATCTGAGGAATAGGAGTAGGAGGAGGAGCTGAAGAGGAGGAAAATAATAATAAGAAGAACAAGAATAATAAGAAGAAAGAAAAATACGAAAAGAAGAAGATGAAATGAAGAAGAAAAAGTCACAAAACATGCTTAAGAGACGTGGCAAAAACAGAAGTAGTAGAACAAGAAAAAGAGGAAGAAGAAGGAGGAGGCGGAGGAGGAGGAGGAAGACGAGGAGGATAAGGACAGGAGGAGGAGGAAGAAGAGGAGGTGAAGAAGAAAAAGAAGAAGAAGCAGAAGCAGAAAAAGAAAAAGTATAAGAAAATGAAGAAAAAGACAAAAAGGATGCTGAGGAGGAGGAATAGAAGAAGAAGAAGTAGAAGAAGAAGAAGAAGAAGTAGAAGAAGAAGAAAAAGAAGAAGAAGAACAAAGAGAAGAGAAAGAAGAAAAGACACTGAAGAATCTGAGAAATAGGAGTAGGAGGAGGAGATGAAGAGGAGGAAAATAATAAGAAGAAATACAAGAATAATAAGAAGAAAGAAAAATACGAAAAGAAGAAGATGAAATGAAGAAGAAAAAGTCACAAAACATGCTTAAGAGACGGGGCAAAAACAGAAGTAGTAGAACAAGAAAAAGAGGAAGAAGAAAGAGGAGGCGGAGGAGGAGGAGGAAGACGAGGAGGATAAGGACAGGAGCAGGAGGAAAGCCGGAGGAGAACGAGGAGGAGGAGGAGGTGAGGAGGAGATGAAGAAGAAGAAGAAGAAGAAGAAGAAGAAGAAGAAGAAGAAGAAGAAGAAGAAGAAGAAGAAGAAGAAGAAGAAGAAGAAGAAGAAGAAGAAGAAGAAGAAGAAGAAGAAGAAGAAGAGACGAAGTAGAAGAAGAAGAAAAAGAAGAAGAAGAAGAAGAAGAAGAAGAAGAAGAAGAAGAAAGAGAATAGGAAGAAGAAAAGACACTGAGGAATCTGAGGAATAGGAGTAGGAGGAGGAGATGAATAAGAGAGAGGAAGAATAATCATAAGAAGTAGAACAAGAATAATAAGAAGAAGGAAAAATATGAGAAGAAGAAGATGAAGAAGAAAAAGTCACAAAACATGCTAAGAGACGGGGCAAAAACAGAAGTAGTAGAAAAAGAAAAAGAGGAAGAAGAAGGAGGAGGCGGAGGAGGAGGAGGAAGAGGAGGAGGATAAGGACAGGAGGAGGAGGAAGATGAGGTGAAGAAGAAAAAGAAGAAGAAGCAGAAGCAGAAAAAGAAAAAGTATAAGAAAATGAAGAAAAAGACAAAAAGGATGCTGAGGAGGAGGAATAGAAGAAGAAGAAGTAGAAGAAGAAGAAGAAGTAGAAGAAGAAGAAAAAGAAGAAGAAGAACAAAGAGAAGAGAAAGAAGAAAAGACACTGAAGAATCTGAGGAATAGGAGGAGGAGGAGGAGATGAAGAGGAGGAAAATAATAAGAAGAAGAACAAGAATAATAAGAAGAAAGAAAAATACGAAAAGCAGAAGATGAAATGAAGAAGAAAAAGTCACAAAACATGCTTAAGAGACGTGGCAAAAACAGAAGTAGTAGAACAAGAAAAAGAGGAAGAAGAAAGAGGAGGCGGAGGAGGAGGAGGAAGACGAGGAGGATAAGGACAGGAGCAGAAGGAAAAGGAGGAGGAGAAGGAGGAGGAGCAGGAGGAGAAGAAGAAGAAGAAGAAGAAGAAGAAGAAGAAGAAGAAGAAGAAGAAGAAGAAGAAGAAGAAGAAGAAGAAGAAGAAGAAGAAGACGAAGAAGAAGAAGAAGAAGAAGACGAATAAGAAGACGAAGTAGAAGAAGAAGAAAAAGAAGAAGAAGAAGTAGAAGAAGAAGAAGAAGAAGAAGAAGAAGAAGAAGAAAGAGAATAGGAAGAAGAAAAGACACCGAAGAATCTGAGGAATAGGAGTAGGAGGAGGAGATGAAGAAGAGGAAGAATAATAATAAGAAGAAGAACAAGAATAATAAGAAGAAGGAAAAATACGAAAAGAAGAAGATGAAGATGAAGAAGAAAAAGTCACAAAAGATGCTTAAGAGACGGGGCAAAAACAGAAGTAGTAGAAAAAGAAAAAGAGGAAGAAGAAGGAGGAGGCGGAGGAGGAGGAGGATGACGAGGAGGATAAGGACAGAAGGAGGAGGAAGAAGAGGAGGGGAAGAAGAAAAAGAAGAAGAAGCAGAAGCAGAAAAAGAAAAAGTATAAGATAATGAAGAAAAACACAAAAAGGATGCAAGGGGGGAGGAATAGAAGAAGAAGAAGTAGAAGAAGAAGAAGAAGAAGTAGAAGAAGAAGAAAAAGAAGAAGAAGAACAAAGAGAAGAGAAAGAAGAAAAGACACTGAAGAATCTGAGGTATAGGAGTAGGAGGAGGAGATGAAGAGGAGGAAAATAATAAGAAGAAGAAAAAGAATAATAAGAAGAAAGAAAAATACGAAAAGCAGAAGATGAAATGAAGAAGAAAAAGTCACAAAACATGCTTAAGAGACGGGGCAAAAACAGAAGTAGTAGAACAAGAAAAAGAGGAAGAAGAAAGAGGAGGCGGAGGAGGA
Organism: Sorex araneus; assembly: GCF_027595985.1. Taxonomy (NCBI): domain Eukaryota; kingdom Metazoa; phylum Chordata; class Mammalia; order Eulipotyphla; family Soricidae; genus Sorex; species Sorex araneus. Next base: position 17,905 of record NC_073313.1, on the reverse strand, counting down.
GGAGGAAGACGAGGAGGATAAGGACAGGAGCAGGAGGAAAAGCCGGAGGAGAACGAGGAGGAGGAGGAGGTGAGGAGGAGAAGAAGAAGAAGAAGAAGATGAAGAAGAAGAAGAAGAAGAAGAAGAAGAAGAAGAAGAAGAAGAAGAAGAAGAAGTAGAAGAAGAAGAAGAAGAAGATGAAGAAGAAGAAGAAGAAGAAGAAGAAGAAAGAGAATAGGAAGAAGAAAAGACACTGAGGAATCTGAGGAATAGGAGTAGGAGGAGGAGATGAATAAGAGAGAGGAAGAATAATCATAAGAAGTAGAACAAGAATAATAAGAAGAAGGAAAAATATGAAAAGAAGAAGATGAAGAAGAAAAAGTCACAAAACATGCTAAGAGACGGGGCAAAAACAGAAGTAGTAGAAAAAGAAAAAGAGGAAGAAGAAGGAGGAGGCGAGGGGGGAGGAGGAAGAGGAGGAGGATAAGGACAGGAGGAGGAGGAAGATGAGGTGAAGAAGAAAAAGAAGAAGAAGCAGAAGCAGAAAAAGAAAAAGTATAAGAAAATGAAGAAAAAGACAAAAAGGATGCTGAGGAGGAGGAATAGAAGAAGAAGAAGTAGAAGAAGAAGAAGAAGTAGAAGAAGAAGAAAAAGAAGAAGAACAAAGAGAAGAGAAAGAAGAAAAGACACTGAAGAATCTGAGGAATAGGAGTAGGAGGAGGAGATGAAGAGGAGGAAAATAATAATAAGAAGAACAAGAATAATAAGAAGAAAGAAAAATACGAACAGAAGAAGATGAAGTGAAGAAGAAAAAGTCACAAAACATGCTTAAGAGACGTGGCAAAAACAGAAGTAGTAGAACAAGAAAAAGAAGAAGAAGAAAGAGGAGGCGGAGGAGGAGGAGGAAGACGAGGAGGATAAGGACAGGAGCAGGAGGAAAAGGAGGAGGAGAAGGAGGAGAGGAGGAGGAGGAGGAGAAGACGAAGAAGAAGAAGAAGAAGAAGAAGAAGAAGAAGAAGAAGAAGAAAAAGAAGAAGAAGAAGAAGACGAAGTAGAAGAAGAAGAAAAAGAAGAAGAAGTAGTAGAAGAAGAAGAAGAAGAAGAAGAAAGAGAATAGGAAGAAGAAAAGACACTGAGGAATCTGAGGAATAGGGGTAGGAGGAGGAGATGAAGAAGAGGAAGAATAATAATAAGAAGAAGAACAAGAATAATAAGAAGAAGGAAAAATACGAAAAGAAGAAGATGAAGATGAAGAAGAAAAAGTCACAAAACATGCTTAAGAGACGGGGCAAAAACAGAAGTAGTAGAACAAGAAAAGAGGAAGAAGAAAGAGGAGGCGGAGTAGGAAAAGGAAGACGAGGAGGATAAGGACAGGAGGAGGAGGAAAAGGAGGAGGAGAAGGAGGAGGAGGAGGAGGAGGAGACGAAGAAGAAGAAGAAGAAGAAGAAGAAGAAGAAGAAGAAGAAGAAGAAGAAGAAGAAGATGAAGAAGAAGACGAAGTAGAAGACGAAGTAGAAGAAGGAGAAAAAGAAGAAGAAGAAGAAGAAAGAGAATAGGAAGAAGAAAAGACACTGAGGAATCTGAGGAATAAGAGTAGTAGGAGGAGATGAAGAAGAGGAAGAATAATAATAAGAAGTAGAACAAGAATAATAAGAAGAAGGAAAAATACGAAAAGAAGAAGATGAAGATGAAGAAGAAAAAGTCACAAAACATGCTTAAGAGACGGGGCAAAAACAGAAGTAGTAGAAAAAGAAAAAGAGGAAGAAGAAGGAGGAGGCGGAGGAGGAGGAGGAACACGAGGAGGATAAGGACAGGAGGAGGAGGAAGAAGAGGAGGTGAAGAAGAAAAAAAAGAAGAAGCAGAAGCAGATAAAGAAAAAGTATAAGAAAATGAAGAAAAAGACAAAAAGGATGCTGAGGAGGAGGAATAGAAGAAGAAGAAGTAGAAGAAGAAGAAGAAGAAGTAGAAGAAGAAGAAAAAGAAGAAGAAGAAAAAGAGAAGAGAAAGAGGAAAAGACACTGAAGAATCTGAGGAATAGGAGAAGGAGGAGGAGATGAAGAGGAGGAAAATAATAAGAAGAAGAACAAGAATAATAAGAAGAAAGAAAAATACGAAAAGCAGAAGATGAAATGAAGAAAAAAAAGTCACAAAAACATGCTTAAGAGACGTGGCAAAAACAGAAGTAGTAGAACAAGAAAAAGAGGAAGAAGAAAGAGGAGGCGGAAAGGAGGAGGAAGACGAGGAGGATAAGGACAGGAGCAGGAGGAAAAGGAGGAGGAGAAGGAGGAGGAGGAGGAGGAGGAGGAGGAGGAGAAGAAGAAGAAGAAGAAGAAGAAGAAGAAGAAGAAGAAGAAGAAGACGAAGTAGAAGAAGAGAGAAAAAGAAGAAGAAGTAGAAGAAGAAGAAGAAGAAGAAGAAGAAGAAGAAGAAAGAGAATAGGAAGAAGAAAAGACACCGAGGAATCTGAGGAATAGGAGTAGGAGGAGGAGATGAAGAAGAGGAAGAATAATAATAAGAAGAAGAACAAGAATAATAAGAAGAAGGAAAAATACGAAAAGAAGAAGATGAAGATGAAGAAGAAAAAGTCACAAAAGATGCTTAAGAGACGGGGCAAAAACAGAAGTAGTAGAAAAAGAAAAAGAGGAAGAAGAAGGAGGAGGCGGAGGAGGAGGAGGAAGACGAGGAGGATAAGGACAGGAGGAGGAGGAAGAAGAGGAGGTGAAGAAGAAAAAGAAGAAGAAGCAGAAGCAGATAAAGAAAAAGTATAAGAAAATGAAGAAAAAGACAAAAAGGATGCTGAGGAGGAGGAATAGAAGAAGAAGAAGTAGAAGAAGAAGAAGAAGTAGAAGAAGAAGAAAAAGAAGAAGAAGAACAAAGAGAAGAGAAAGAGGAAAAGACACTGAAGAATCTGAGGAATAGGAGAAGGAGGAGGAAATGAAGAGGAGGAAAATAATAAGAAGAAGAACAAGAATAATAAGAAGAAAAAAAAATACGAAAAGCAGAAGATGAAAGGAAGAAGAAAAAGTCACAAAACATGCTTAAGAGACGGGGCAAAAACAGAAGTAGTAGAACAAGAAAAAGGAAGAAGAAAGAGGAGGCGGAGGATGAGGAGGAAGACGAGGAGGATAAGGACAGGAGCAGGAGGAAAAGCCGGAGGAGAACGAGGAGGAGGAGGAGGTGAGGAGGAGGAGAAGAAGAAGAAGAAGAAGAAGAAGAAGAAGAAGAAGAAGAAGAAGAAGAAGAAGAAGAAGAAGAAGAAGAAGAAGAAGAAGAAGAAGACGAAGTAGAAGAAGAAGAAAAAGAAGAAGGAGTAGAAGAAGAAGAAGAAGAAGAAGAAGAAGAAGAAGAAAGAGAATAGGAAGAAGAAAAGACACTGAGGAATCTGAGGAATAGGATTAGGAGGAGGAGATGAATAAGAGGAAGAATAATCATAAGAAGTAGAACAAGAATAATAAGAAGAAGGAAAAATACGAAAAGAAGAAGATGAAGAAGAAAAAGTCACAAAACATGCTTAAGAGACGGGGCAAAAACAGAAGTAGTAGAAAAAGAAAAAGAGGAAGAAGAAGGAGGAGGCACAGGAGGAGGAGGAAGAGGAGGAGGATAAGGACAGGAGGAGAGGAAGAAGAGGAGGTGAAGAAGAAAAAGAAGAAGAAGCAGAAGCAGAAAACGAAAAAGTATAAGAAAATGAAGAAAAGACAAAAAGGATGCTGAGGAGGAGGAATAGAAGAAGAAGAAGTAGAAGAAGAAGAAGAAGAAGTAGAAGAAGAAGAAAAAGAAGAAGAAGAACAAAGAGAAGAGAAAGAAGAAAAGACACTGAAGAATCTGAGGAATAGGAGTAGGAGGAGGAGATGAAGAGGAGGAAAATAATAAGAAGAAGAACAAGAATAATAAGAAGAAAGAAAAATACGAACAGAAGAAGATGAAATGAAGAAGAAAAAGTCACAAAACATGCTTAAGAGACGTGGCAAAAACAGAAGTAGTAGAACAAGAAAAAGAGGAAGAAGAAAGAGGAGGCGGAGGAGGAGGAGGAAGACGAGGAGGATAAGGACAGGAGCAAGAGGAAAAGGAGGAGGAGAAGGAGGAGAGGAGTAGGAGGAGGAGGAGAAGACGAAGAAGAAGAAGAAGAAGAAGAAGAAGAAGAAGAAGACGAAGAAGAAGACGAAGTAGAAGAAGAAGAAAAGAAGAAGAAGAAGTAGAAGAAGAAGAAGAAGAAGAAGAAGAAGAAGAAGAAGAAGAAGAAGAAGAAGAAAGAGAATAGGAAGAAGCAAAGACACTGAGGAATCTGAGGAATAGGAGTAGGAAGAGGAGATGAAGAAGAGGAAGAATAATAATAAGAAGAAGAACAAGAATAATAAGAAGAAGGAAAAATACGAAAGAAGAAGATGAAGATGAAGAAGAAAAAGTCACAAAACATGCTTAAGAGACGGGGCAAAAACAGAAGTAGTAGAAAAAGAAAAAGAGGAAGAAGAAGGAGGAGGCGGAGGAGGAGGAGGAAGACGAGGAGGATAAGGACAGGAGGAGGAGGACGAAGAGGAGGTGAAGAAGAAAAAGAAGAAGAAGCAGAAGCAGAAAAGAAAAAGTATAAGAAAATGAAAAAGACAAAAAGGATGCTGAGGAGGAGGAATAGAAGAAGAAGAACTAGAAGAAGAAGAAGAAGAAGTAGAATAAGAAGAAAAAGAAGAAGAAGAACAAAGAGAAGAGAAAGAAGAAAAGACACTGAAGATTCTGAGGAATAGGAGTAGGAGAAGGAGATGAAGAGGAGGAAAATAATAAGAAGAAGAACAAGAATAATAAGAAGAAAGAAAAATACGAAAAGCAGAAGATGAAATGAAGAAGAAAAAGTCACAAAACATGCTTAAGAGACGTGGCAAAAACAGAAGTAGTAGAACAAGAAAAAGAGGAAGAAGAAAGAGGAGGCGGAGGAGGAGGAGGAAGACGAAGAGGATAAGGACAGGAGCAGGAGGAAAAGTAGGAGGAGAAGGAGGAGGAGGAGGAGGAGGAGAAGAAGAAGAAGAAGAAGAAGAAGAAGAAGAAGAAGAAGAAGAAGAAGAAGAAGAAGAAGAAGAAGAAGAAGAAGAAGAAGACGAAGAAGAAGACGAAGTAGAAGAAGAAGAAAAAGAAGAAGAAGAAGTAGAAGAAGAAGAAGAAGAAGAAGAAAGAGAATAGGAAGAAGAAAAGACACGGAGGAATCTGAGGAATAGGAGTAGGAGGAGGAGATGAAGAAGAGGAAGAAAAATAAGAAGAAGAAGAACAAGAGTAATAAGAAGAAAGAAAAATACGAAAAGAAGAAGATGAAGATGAAGAAGAAAAAGTCACAAAACATGCTTAAGAGACGTGGCAAAAACAGAAGTAGTAGAACAAGAAAAAGAGGAAGAAGAAAGAGGAGGCGGAGGAGGAGGAGGAAGACGAGGAGGATAAGGACAGGAGCAGGAGGAAAAGCCGGAGGAGAACGAGGAGGAGGAGGAGGTGAGGAGGAGGAGAAGAAGAAGAAGAAGAAGAAAAAGAAGAAGAAGAAGAAGAAGACGAAGAAGACGAAGAAGAAGACGAAGTAGAAGAAGAAGAAAAAGAAGAAGAAATAGTAGAAGAAGAAGAAGAAGAAGAAGAAAGAGAATAGGAAGAAGAAAAGACACTGAGGAATATGAGGAATAGGAGTAGGAGGAGGAGATGAAGAAGAGGAAGAAAAATAAGAAGAAGAAGAACAAGAGTAATAAGAAGAAAGAAAAATACGAAAAGAAGAAGATGAAGATGAAGAAGAAAAAGTCACAAAACATGCTTAAGAGACGGGGCAAAAACAGAAGTAGTAGAACAAGAAAAAGAGGAAGAAGAAAGAGGAGGCGGAGGAGGAGGAGGAAGACGAGGAGGATAAGGACAGGAGCAGGAGGAAAAGCCGGAGGAGAACGAGGAGGAGGAGGAGGTGAGGAGGAGGAGAAGAAGAAGAAGAAGAAGAAGAAGAAGAAGAAGAAGAAGAAGAAGAAGAAGAAGAAGAAGAAGAAGACGAAGTAGAAGAAGAAGAAAAAGAAGAAGAAGAAGTAGAAGAAGAAGAAGAAGAAGAAGAAGAAGAAGAAGAAGAAGAAGAAGAAAGAGAATAGGAAGAAGAAAAGACACTGAGGAATCTGAGGAATAGGAGTAGGAGGAGGAGATGAATAAGAGAGAGGAAGAATAATCATAAGAAGTAGAACAAGAATAATAAGAAGAAGGAAAAATATGAAAAGAAGAAGATGAAGATGAAGAAGAAAAAGTCACAAAACATGCTTAAGAGACGTGGCAAAAACAGAAGTAGTAGAACAAGAAAAGAGGAAGAAGAAAGAGGAGGCGGAGTAGGAAAAGGAAACGAGGAGGATAAGGACAGGAGGAGGAGGAAAAGGAGGAGGAGAAGGAGGAGGAGGAGGAGGAGGAGACGAAGAAGAAGAAGAAGAAGAAGTAGAAGAAGAAGAAGAAGAAGAAGAAGAAGAAGAAGAAGAAGATGAAGAAGAAGACGAAGTAGAAGACGAAGTAGAAGAAGGAGAAAAAGAAGAAGAAGAAGAAGAAGAAAGAGAATAGGAAGAAGAAAAGACACTGAGGAATCTGAGGAATAAGAGTAGGAGGAGGAGATGAAGAAGAGGAAGAATAATAATAAGAAGTAGAACAAGAATAATAAGAAGAAGGAAAAATACGAAAAGAAGAAGATGAAGATGAAGAAGAAAAAGTCACAAAACATGCTAAAGAGACGGGGCAAAAACAGAAGTAGTAGAAAAAGAAAAAGAGGAAGAAGAAGGAGGAGGCGGAGGAGGAGGAGGAACACGAGGAGTATAAGGACAGGAGGAGGAGGAAGAAGAGGAGGTGAAGAAGAAAAAGAAGAAGAAGCAGAAGCAGAAAAAGAAAAAGTATAAGAAAATGAAGAAAAAGACAAAAAGGATGCTGAGGAGGAGGAATAGAAGAAGAAGAAGTAGAAGAAGAAGAAGAAGAAGTAGAAGAAGAAGAAAAAGAAGAAGAAGAACAAAGAGAAGAGAAAGAGGAAAAGACACTGAAGAATCTGAGGAATAGGAGAAGGAGGAGGAGATGCAGAGGAGGAAAATAATAATAAGAAGAACAAGAATAATAAGAAGAAAGAAAAATACGAAAAGCAGAAGATGAAATGAAGAAAAAAAAGTCACAAAACATGCTTAAGAGACGTGGCAAAAACAGAAGTAGTAGAACAAGAATAAGAGGAAGAAGAAAGAGGAGGCGGAGGAGGAGGAGGAAGACGAGGAGGATAAGGACAGGAGCAGGAGGAAAAGGAGGAGGAGAAGGAGGAGGAGGAGGAGGAGGAGAAGAAGAAGAAGAAGAAGAAGAAGAAGAAGAAGAAGAAGAAGAAGACGAAGAAGAAGACGAAGTAGAAGAAGAAGAAAAAGAAGAAGAAGAAGTAGAAGAAGAAGAAGAAGAAGAAGAAGAAGAAGAAGAAGAAGAAGAAGAAGAAGAAGAAAGAGAATAGGAAGAAGAAAAGACACCGAGGAATCTGAGGAATAGGAGTAGGAGGAGGAGATGAAGAAGAGGAAGAATAATAATAAGAAGAAGAACAAGAATAATAAGAAGAAGGAAAAATACGAAAAGAAGAAGATGAAGATGAAGAAGAAAAAGTCACAAAAGATGCTTAAGAGACGGGGCAAAAACAGAAGTAGTAGAAAAAGAAAAAGAGGAAGAAGAAGGAGGAGGCGGAGGAGGAGGAGGAAGACGAGGAGGATAAGGACAGGAGGAGGAGGAAGAAGAGGAGGTGAAGAAGAAAAAGAAGAAGAAGCAGAAGCAGATAAAGAAAAAGTATAAGAAAATGAAGAAAAAGACAAAAAGGATGCTGAGGAGGAGGATTAGAAGAAGAAGAAGTAGAAGAAGAAGAAGAAGAAGTAGAAGAAGAAGAAAAAGAAGAAGAAGAACAAAGAGAAGAGAAAGAGGAAAAGACACTGAAGAATCTGAGGAATAGGAGAAGGGGGAGGAGATGAAGAGGAGGAAAATAATAAGAAGAAGAACAAGAATAATAAGAAGAAAGAAAAATACGAACAGAAGAAGATGAAATGAAGAAGAAAAAGTCACAAAACATGCTTAAGAGACGTGGCAAAAAGAGAAGTAGTAGAACAAGAAAAAGAGGAAGAAGAAAGAGGAGGCGGAGGAGGAGGAGGAAGACGAGGAGGATAAGGACAGGAGCAAGAGGAAAAGGAGGAGGAGAAGGAGGAGAGGAGGAGGAGGAGGAGGAGAAGACGAAGAAGAAGACGAAGAAGAAGAAGAAGAAGAAGAAGAAGACGAAGAAGAAGACGAAGTAGAAGAAGAAGAAAAAGAAGAAGAAGAAGTAGAAGAAGAAGAAGAAGAAGAAGAAGAAGAAGAAGAAGAAGAAGAAGAAGAAGAAGAAGAAGAAAGAGAATAGGAAGAAGCAAAGACACTGAGGAATCTGAGGAATAGGAGTAAGAAGAGGAGATGAAGAAGAGGAAGAATAATAATAAGAAGAAGAACAAGAATAATAAGAAGAAGGAAAAATACGAAAAGAAGAAGATGAAGATGAAGAAGAAAAAGTCACAAAACATGCTTAAGAGACGGGGCAAAAACAGAAGTAGTAGAAAAGAAAAGAGGAAGAAGAAGGAGGAGGCGGAGGAGGAGGAGGAAGGACGAGGAGGATAAGGACAGGAGGAGGAGGAAGAAGAGGAGGTGAAGAAGAAAAAGAAGAAGAAGCAGAAGCAGAAAAAGAAAAAGTATAAGAAAATGAAAAAGACAAAAGGATGCTGAGGAGGAGGATAGAAGAAGAGAACTAGAAGAAGAAGAAGAAGAAGTAAGATAAGAAGAAAAAGAAAAAGAAGAACAAAGAGAAGAGAAAGAAGAAAAGACACTGAAGATTCTGAGGAATAGGAGTAGGAGAAGGAGATGAAGAGGAGGAAAATAATAAGAAGAAGAACAAGAATAATAAGAAGAAAGAAAAATACGAAAAGCAGAGATGAAATGAAGAAGAAAAAGTCACAAAACATGCTTAAGAGACGTGGCAAAAACAGAAGTAGTAGAACAAGAAAAGAGGAAGAAGAAGAGGAGGCGGAGGAGGAGGAGGAAGACGAAGAGGATAAGGACAGGAGCAGGAGGAAAAGTAGGAGGAGAAGGAGGAGGAGGAGGAGGAGAGAAGAAGAGAAGAAGAAGAAGAAGAAGAAGAAGAAGAAGACGAAGAAGAAGACGAAGTAGAAGAGAGAAGAAAAAGAAGAAGAAGAAGTAGAAGAAGAAGAAGAAGAAGAAGAAAGAGAATAGGAAGAAGAAAAGACACTGAGGAATCTGAGGAATAGGAGTAGGAGGAGGAGATGAAGAAGAGGAAGAAAAATAAGAAGAAGAAGAACAAGAGTAATAAGAAGAAAGAAAAATACGAAAGAAGAAGATGAAGATGAAGAAGAAAAAGTCACAAAACATGCTTAAGAGACGGGGCAAAAACAGAAGTAGTAGAACAAGAAAAAGAGGAAGAAGAAAGAGGAGGCGGAGGAGGAGGAGGAAGACGAGGAGGATAAGGACAGGAGCAGGAGGAAAAGCCGGAGGAGAACGAGGAGGAGGAGGAGGTGAGGAGGAGGAGAAGAAGAAGAAGAAGAAGAAAAAGAAGAAGAAGAAGAAGAAGAAGAAGAAGAAGAAGAAGAAGAGACGAAGAAGAAGACGAAGTAGAAGAAGAAGAAAAAGAAGAAGAAATAGTAGAAGAAGAAGAAGAAGAAGAAGAAAGAGAATAGGAAGAAGAAAAGACACTGAGGAATATGAGGGAATAGGAGTAGGAGGAGGAGATGAAGAAGAGGAAGAAAATAAGAAGAAGAAGAACAAGAGTAATAGAAGAAAGAAAAATACGAAAAGAAGAAGATGAAGATGAAGAAGAAAAAGTCACAAAACATGCTTAAGAGACGGGGCAAAACAGAAGTAGTAGAACAAGAAAAAGAGGAAGAAGAAAGAGGAGGCGGAGGAGGAGGAGGAAGGACGAGGAGGATAAGGACAGGAGCAGGAGGAAAAGCCGGAGGAGGAACGAGGAGGAGGAGGAGGTGAGGAGGAGGAGAAGAAGGAAGAAGAAGAAGAAGAAGAAGAAGAAGAAGAAGAAGAAGAAGAAGAAGAAGAAGAAGAAGACGAAGGTAGAAGAAGAAGAAAAAGAAGAAGAAGAAGTAGAAGAAGAAGAAGAGAGAAGAAGAAGAAGAAGAAGAAGAAGAAGAAAGAGAATAGGAAGAAGAAAGACACTGAGGAATCTGAGGAATAGGAGTAGGAGGAGGAGATGAATAAGAGAGAGAAGAATAATCATAAGAAGTAGAACAAGAATAATAAGAGAAGGGAAAAATATGAAAAGAAGAAGATGAAGATGAAGAAGAAAAAGTCACAAAACATGCTTAAGAGACGTGGCAAAACAGAAGTAGTAGAACAAGAAAAGAGGAAGAAGAAAGAGGAGGCGGAGTAGGAAAGGGAAACGAGGAGGATAAGGACAGGAGGAGGAGGAAAAGGAGGAGGAGAAGAGGAGGAGGAGGAGGAGGAGACGAAGAGAAGAAGAAGAAGAAGTAGAAGAAGAAGAAGAAGAAGAAGAAGAAGAAGAAGAAGAAGAAGAAGATGAAGAAGAGACGAAGTAGAAGACGAAGTAGAAGAAGGAGAAAAAGAAGAAGAAGAAGAAGAAGAAAGAAGAATAGGAAGAAGAAAAGACACTGAGGAATCTGAGGAATAAGAGTAGAGGAGGAGATGAAGAAGAGGAAGAATAATAATAAGAAGTAGAACAAGAATAATAAGAAGAAGGAAAAATACGAAAAGAAGAAGATGAAGATGAAGAAGAAAAAGTCACAAAACATGCTTAAGAGACGGGGCAAAAAACAGAAGTAGTAGAAAAAGAAAAAGAGGAAGAAGAAGGAGGAGGCGGAGGAGGAGGAGGAACACGAGGAGTATAAGGGACAGGAGGAGGAGGAAGAAGAGGAGGTGAAGAAGAAAAAGAAGAAGAAGCAGAAGCAGAAAAGAAAAAGTATAAGAAAATGAAGAAAAAGACAAAAAGGATGCTGAGGAGGAGGAATAGAAGAAGAAGAAGTAGAAGAAGAAGAAGAAGAAGTAGAAGAAGAAGAAAAAGAAGAAGAAGAACAAAGAGAAGAGAAAGAGGAAAAGACACTGAAGAATCTGAGGAATAGGAGAAGGAGGAGGAGATGCAGAGGAGGAAAATAATAAGAAGAAGAACAAGAATAATAAGAAGAAAGAAAAATACGAAAAGCAGGAAGATGAAATGAAGAAAAAAAAGTCACCAAAACATGCTTAAGAGACGTGGCAAAACAGAAGTAGTAGAACAAGAATAAGAGGAAGAAGAAAGAGGAGGCGGAGGAGGAGAGGAAGACGAGGAGGATAAGGACAGGAGCAGGAGGAAAAGGAGGAGGAGAAGGAGTGAGGAGGAGGAGGAGGAGAAGAAGAAGAAGAAGAAGAAGAAGAAGAAGAAGAAGAAGAAGAAGAAGACGAAGAAGAAGACGAAGTAGAAGAAGAAGAAAAAGAAGAAGAAGAAGTAGAAGAAGAAGAAGAAGAAGAGAAGAAGAAGAAGAGGAAGAAGAAGAAGAAGAAAGAGAATAGGAAGAGGAAAAGACACCGAGGAATCTGAGGAATAGGAGTAGGAGGAGGAGATGAAGAAGAGGAAGAATAATAATAAGAGAAGAACAAGAATAATAAGAAGAAGGAAAAATACGAAAGAAGAAGATGAAGATGAAGAAGAAAAAGTCACAAAAGATGCTTAAGAGACGGGGCAAAAACAGAAGTAGTAGAAAAAGAAAAAGAGGAAGAAGAAGGAGGAGGCGGAGGAGGAGGAGGAAGACGAGGAGGATAAGGACAGGAGGAGAGGAAGAAGAGGAGGTGAAGAAGAAAAAGAAGAAGAAGCAGAAGCAGATAAGAAAAAGTATAAGAAAATGAAGAAAAAGACAAAAAGGATGCTGAGGAGGAGGATTAGAAGAAGAAGAAGTAGAAGAAGAAGAGAAGAAGTAGAAGAAGAAGAAAAAGAAGAAGAAGAACAAGAGAAGAGAAAGAGGGAAAAGACACTGAAGAATACTGAGGAATAGGAGAAGGGGGAGGAGATGAAGAGGAGGAAAATAATAAGAAGAAGAACAAGAATAATAAGAAGAAGAAAAATACGAAAAGCAGAAGATGAAATGAAGAAGGAAAATGAAGAAGAAAAAGTCACAAAACATGCTTAAGTGACGGGGCAAAAACAGAAGTAGTAGAACAAGAAAAAGAGGAAGAAGAAAGAGGAGGCGGAGGAGGAGGAGGAAGACGAGGAGGATAAGGACAGGAGCAGGAGGAAAAGCCGGAGGAGAACGAGGAGGAGGAGGAGGTGAGGAGGAGAAGAAGAAGAAGAAGAAGAAGAAGAAGAAGAAGAAGAAGAAGAAGAAGAAGAAGAAGAAGAAGAAGAAGAAGAAGAAGAAGAGAAGAAGAAGAAGAAGAAGAAGAAGAAGAAAGAGAATAGGAAGAAGAAAAGACACTGAGGAATCTGAGGAATAGGATTAGGAGGAGGAGACGAATAAGAGGAAGAATAATCATAAGAAGTAGAACAAGAATAATAAGAAGAAGGAAAAATACGAAAAGAAGAAGATGAAGAAGAAAAAGTCACAAAACATGCTTAAGAGACGGGGCAAAAACAGAAGTAGTAGAAAAAGAAAAAGAGGAAGAAGAAGGAGGAGGCGCAGGAGGAGGAGGAAGAGGAGGAGGATAAGGACAGGAGGAGGAGGAAGAAGAGGAGGTGAAGAAGAAAAAGAAGAAGAAGCAGAAGCAGAAAACGAAAAAGTATAAGAAAATGAAGAAAAAGACAAAAAGGATGCTGAGGAGGAGGAATAGAAGAAGAAGAAGTAGAAGAAGAGAAGAAGAAGTAGAAGAAGAAGAACTAGAAGAAGAAGAAAAAGAAGAAGAAGAACAAAGAGAAGAGAAAGAAGAAAAGACACTGAAGAATCTGAGGAATAGGAGTAGGAGGAGGAGATGAAGAGGAGGAAAATAATAATAAGAAGAACAAGAATAATAAGAAGAAAGAAAAATACGAAAAGAAGAAGATGAAATGAAGAAGAAAAAGTCACAAAACATGCTTAAGAGACGTGGCAAAAACAGAAGTAGTAGAACAAGAAAAAGAGGAAGAAGAAAGAGGAGGCGGAGGAGGAGGAAGACGAGGAGGATAAGGTCAGGAGCAGGAGGAAAAGGAGGAGGAGAAGGAGAAGGAGGAGGAGGAGCAGGAGAAGAAGAAGAAGAAGAAGAAGACGAAGAAGAAGACGAAGTAGAAGAAGAAGAAAAAGAAGAAGAAGAAGTAGAAGAAGAAGAAGAAGAAGAAGAAGAAGAAGAAGAAGAAGAAGAAGAAAGAGAATAGGAAGAAGAAAAGACACTGTGGAATCTGAGGAATAGGAGTAGGAGGAGGAGATGAAGAAGAGGAAGAATAATAATAAGAAGAAGAACAAGAATAATAAGAAGAAGGAAAAATACGAAAAGAAGAAGATGAAGATGAAGAAGAAAAAGTCACAAAACATGCTTAAGAGACGGGGCAAAAACAGAAGTAGTAGAAAAAGAAAAAGAGGAAGAAGAAGGAGGAGGCGGAGGAGGAGGAGGATTACGAGGAGGATAAGGACAGGAGGAGGAGGAAGAAGAGGAGGTGAAGAAGAAAATGAAGAAGAAGCAGAAGCAGAAAAAGAAAAAGTATAAGAAAATGAAGAAAAAGACAAAAAGGATGCTGAGGAGGAGGAATAGAAGAAGAAGAAGTAGAAGAAGAAGAAGAAGTAGAAGTAGAAGAAAAAGAAGAAGAAGAACAAAGAGAAGAGAAAGAAGAAAAAACACTGAAGAATCTGAGGAATAGGAGTAGGAGGAGGAGATGAAGAGGTGGAAAATAATAATAAGAAGAAAAAGAATAATAAGAAGAAAGAAAAATACGAAAAGAAGAAGATGAAATGAAGAAGAAAAAGTCACAAAACATGCTTAAGAGACGTGGCAAAAACAGAAGTAGTAGAACAAGTAAAAGAGGAAGAAGAAAGAGGAGGCGGAGGAGGAGGAGGAAGACGAGGAGGATAAGGACAGGAGCAGGAGGAAAAGCAGGAGGAGAAGGAGGAGGAGGAGGAGGAGGAGGAGAAGAAGAAGAAGAAGAAGAAGAAGAAGAAGAAGAAGAAGAAGAAGAAGAAGACGAAGAAGAAGACAAAGTAGAAGAAGAAGAAAAAGAAGAAGAAGAAATAGAAGAAGAAGAAGAAGAAGAAGAAAGAGAATAGGAAGAAGCAAAGACACTGAGGAATCTGAGGAATAGGAGTAGGAAGAGGAGATGAAGAAGAGGAAGAATAATAATAAGAAGAAGAACAAGAATAATAAGAAGAAGGAAAAATACGAAAAGAAGAAGATGAAGATGAAGAAGAAAAAGTCACAAAACATGCTTAAGAGACGGGGCAAAAACAGAAGTAGTAGAAAAAGAAAAAGAGGAAGAAGAAGGAGGAGGCGGAGGAGGAGGAGGAAGACGAGGAGGATAAGGACAGGAGGAGGAGGAAGAAGAGGAGGTGAAGAAGAAAAAGAAGAAGAAGCAGAAGCAGAAAAAGAAAAAGTATAAGAAAATGAAAAAGACAAAAAGGATGCTGAGGAGGAGGAATAGAAGAAGAAGAAGTAGAAGAAGAAGAAGAAGAAGTAGAAGAAGAAGAAAAAAAAGAAGAACAAAGAGAAGAGAAAGAAGAAAAGACACTGAAGAATCTGAGGAATAGGAGTAGGAGGAGGAGATGAAGAGGAGGAAAATAATAAGAGGAAGAACAAGAATAATAAGAAGAAAGAAAAATACGAAAAGAAGAAGATGAAATGAAGAAGAAAAAGTCACAAAACATGCTTAAGAGACGTGGCAAAAACAGAAGTAGTAGAACAAGAAAAAGAGGAAGAAGAAAGAGGAGGCGGAGGATTAGGAGGAAGACGAGGAGGATAAGGACAGGAGCAGGAGGAAAAGGAGGAGGAGAAGGAGGAGGAGGAGGAGAAGGAGGAGGAGAAGAAGGAGAAGAAGAAGAAGAAGAAGAAGAAGAAGAAGAAGAAGAAGAAGAAGAAGAAGAAGAAGAAGACGAAGTAGAAGAAGAAGAAAAAGAAGAAGAAGTAGAAGAAGAAGAAGAAGAAGAAAGAGAATAGGAAGAAGAAAAGACACTGAGGAATCTGAGGAATAGGAGTAGGAGGAGGAGATGAAGAAGAGGAAGAATAATAATAATAAGAAGAACAAGAATAATAAGAAGAAGGAAAAATACGAAAAGAAGAAGATGAAGATGAAGAAGAAAAAGTCACAAAACATGCTTAAGGGACGGGGCAAAAACAAAAGTAGTAGAAAAAGAAAAAGAGGAAGAAGAAGGAGGAGGCGGAGGAGGAGGAGGAAGACGAGGAGGATAAGGACAGGAGGAGGAGGAAGAAGAGGAGGTGAAGAAAAAAAGATGAAGAAACAGAAGCAGAAAAAGAAAAAGTATAAGAAAATGAAGAAAAAGACAACAAGGATGCTGAGGAGGAGGAATAGAAGAAGAAGAAGTAGAAGAAGAAGAAGAAGAAGTAGAAGAAGAAGAAATAGAAGAAGAAGTACAAAGAGAAGAGAAAGAAGAAAAGACACTGAAGAATCTGAGGAATAGGAGTAGGAGGAGGAGATGAAGAGGAGGAAAATAATAAGAAGAAGAACAAGAATAATAAGAAGAAAGAAAAATACGAAAAGAAGAAGATGAAATGAAGAAGAAAAAGTCACAAAACATGCTTAAGAGACGTGGCAAAAACAGAAGTAGTAGAACAAGAAAAAGAGGAAGAAGAAAGAGGAGGCGGAGGAGGAGGAGGAAGACGAGGAGGATAAGGACAGCAGGAGGAGGAAGAAGAGGAGGTGAAGAAGAAAAAGAAGAAGAAGCAGAAGCAGAAAAAGAAAAAGTATAAGAAAAGGAAGAAAAAGACAAAAAGGATGCTGAGGAGGAGGAATAGAAGAAGAAGTAGAAGAAGAAGAAAAAGAAGTAGAAGAAGAAGAAAAAGAAGAAGAAGAACAAAGAGAAGAGAAAGAAGAAAAGACACTGAAGAATCTGAGGAATAGGAGTAGGAGGAGGAGATGAAGAGGAGGAAAATAATAAGAAGAAGAACAAGAATAATAAGAAGAAAGAAAAATACGAAAAGAAGAAGATGAAATGAAGAAGAAAAAGTCACAAAACTTGCTTAAGAGACGTGGCAAAAACAGAAGTAGTAGAACAAGAAAAAGAGGAAGAAGAAAGAGGAGGCGGAGGAGGAGGAGGAAGACGAGGAGGATAAGGACAGGAGGAGGAGGAGGATAAGAAGAAGAAGAAGAAGAAGAAGAAGAAGAAGAAGAAGAAGAAGAAGAAGAAGAAGAAGAAGAAGAAGAAGAAGAAGAAGAAGAAGAAAAAGAAGAAGAAGAAGAAGAAGAAGACGAAGTAGAAGAAGAAGAAAAAGAAGAAGAAGAAGTAGAAGAAGAAGAAGAAGAAGAAAGAGAATAGGAAGAAGAAAAGACACTGAGGAATCTGAGGAATAGGAGTAGGAGGAGGAGATGAAGAAGAGGAAGAATAATAATAATAAGAAAACAAGAATAATAAGAAGAAGTAAAAATACGAAAAGAAGAAGATGAAGATGAAGAAGAAAAAGTCACAAAACATGCTTAAGAGACGGGGCAAAAACAGAAGTAGTAGAAAAAGAAAAAGAGGAAGAAGAAGGAGGAGGCGGAGGAGGAGGAGGAAGACGAGGAGGATAAGGACAGGAGGAGGAGGAAGAAGAGGAGGTGAAGAAGAAAAAGAAGAAGAAGCAGAAGCAGAAAAAGAAAAAGTATAAGAAAATGAAGAAAAAGACAAAAAGGATGCTGAGGAGGAGGAATAGAAGAAGAAGTAGAAGAAGAAGAAGAAGAAGAAGTAGAAGAAGAAGAAAAAGAAGAAGAAGAACAAAGAGAAGAGAAAGAAGAAAAGACACTGAAGAATCTG
This sequence comes from Sorex araneus, assembly GCF_027595985.1. NCBI lineage: Eukaryota > Metazoa > Chordata > Mammalia > Eulipotyphla > Soricidae > Sorex > Sorex araneus. The sequence continues at coordinate 1,052 of NC_073313.1, read as the reverse complement.
AGGAATAGGAGTAGGAGGAGGAGATGAAGAGGAGGAAAATAATTAGAAGAAGAACAAGAATAATAAGAAGAAAGAAAAATACGAAAAGAAGAAGATGAAATGAAGAAGAAAAAGTCACAAAACATGCTTAAGAGACGGGGCAAAAACAGAAGTAGTAGAACAAGAAAAAGAGGAAGAAGAAGGAGGAGGCGGAGGAGGAGGAGGAAGACGAGGAGGATAAGGACAGGAGGAGGAGGAAGAAGAGGAGGTGAAGAAGAAAAGAAGAAGAAGCAGAAGCAGAAAAAGAAAAAGTATTAGAAAATGAAGAAAAAGCCAAAATGGATGCTGAGGAGGAGGAATAGAAGAAGAAGAAGTAGAAGAAGAAGAAGACGTAGAAGAAGAAGAAGAAAAAGAAGAAGAAGAACAAAGAGAAGAGAAAGAAGAAAAGACACTGAAGAATCTGAGGAATAGGAGTAGGAGGAGGAGATGAAGAGGAGGAAAATAATAAGAAGAAGAACAAGAATAATAAGAAGAAAGAAAAATACGAAAAGAAGAAGATGAAATGAAGAAGAAAAAGTCACAAAACATGCTTAAGAGACGTGGCAAAAACAGAAGTAGTAGAACAAGAAAAAGAGGAAGAAGAAAGAGGAGGCGGAGGAGGAGGAGGAAGACGAGGAGGATAAGGACAGGAGCAGGAGGAAAAGGAGGAGGAGAAGGAGGAGGAGGAGGAGGAGGAGGAGGAGGAGGAGAAGAGGAAGAAGAAGAAGAAGAAGAAGAAGAAGAAGAAGAAGAAGAAGAAGAAGAAGAAGACGAAGAAGAAGACGAAGTAGAAGAAGAAGAAAAAGAAGAAGAAGAAGAAGAAGAAAGAGAATAGGAAGAAGAAAAGACACTGAGGAATCTGAGGAATAGGAGTAGGAGGAGGAGATGAAGAAGAGGAAGAATAATAATAAGAAGAAGAACAAGAATAATAAGAAGAAGGAAAAATACGAAAAGAAGAAGATGAAGAAGAAAAAGTCACAAAAGATGCTTAAGAGACGGGGCAAAAACAGAAGTACTAGAAAAAGAAAAAGAGG
>NC_073312.1:59708454-59732558 GCF_027595985.1 Sorex araneus | reverse complement strand
TAAGTACATAACGGAAGAGTCAGAGTGATAGTAGAGTGGATAGGGCACTTGCCTTACAACCTGACCAACCTGGTTCAATACCCAGCACCCAAAATGGTCCCTTGAGCCGCCACCGAGATGTGATCCCGGGGGCCGCATGTGTTCGACCTCTCCACAGCTGCACGAGCATGACTCCAAAGGCCAGCTAAACTGCTTTTGGCATGGGCAGCTCCTTGCAGAATGTCTCCAGCCTGAGAACTAAGCCGCGGCCCCATGCCCGCCCAGAGGGGAAAGGTATTTCTCTCTCGCGTGCGCCTCTTCCTTGCCAGGGGTGAAGGGCGTGGCAACCGCCATATTATGACGACCACAGGTGAGAGTTACAAGCTTGCAATGATCCAATATCTGGAAGAAATCTCCCTGGACTTACTTGCTAAAGTACAGAAATCCAAAACTGGTCTGACTTCACAACAGGTTTGACTCTAGTGGGTAACTCCTAACAATAATAGTGAGGTTTTAGTTGAAATATTGAATGTAACCAAAGTAAAGAGAAAGTAAAGTGAAATTTATCAGTTGGGGGAGGGGATAGGAGGTGTACTGCGTTGTTTTTATTTTGGTGGTGGAATACGGGCACTGGTGAAGGGATGGTTGTTTCAGCATTGTATAACTGAGACTTAAGCCTGAAAGCAGTGTAATTTTCCACATGGTGATTCAATAAAATAAAATTTTTATTAAAAAAAATGGTCCCTTGAGCACAGCCAGGAGTGATTCCTGAGCTTAGAGGTGAGAATAAGCCCTGAGTAATACCGGATGTGGTCCCAAAACAAAATAAACAAAAAGAAATAATAGAGTTTCCAAGACAAACACAATAAGTATACTAGGTAATTTATTGCATTTCAATTTCCCAGTGACAAATTTGTCTAACTTTAAAATTTTACTAATATTAAAAAAGATTGTCTTAATTATTTAAATGTCATCTGTCAATATTTGGTATTAGTATTCATTGCTGGTTTCTCAAATGGTATATCATCTTAATTTGACAAATCCAGCAATTAAATTTTTACATTATTTCAAATCAGATTAAAATGATAAAGGCTTGAGATAAAAGGAAATAACTCAAGAAAAAATAGCATAGAAGATTATTTTTGAATTAAAAATTTTTAAATATTCTAAAAATTTAGTAGTAGCACAAACTATCCAATAAGAAATGAGTTTACTTAAAATTTCTAGCAAGAACCAGTTGGGAAAAAATAGCCCAAAGAAAAGGAAATGAGGAGACTTGGGAGTTTGTATCATTAAAATTATTTTGTATGGACATTGCCTTAAATTTGATATTCACTAAGTAGAATATAATATTGATGTGAAATGGTTTTATTTCAGTTGTTTTTTAAAATTCTGAAGTGTAGCATATGGTAAGTGGAAACGGATGGGGAGCTACAGTAATAACCATATCATACAGTAAGTTTGAATTAAGTTGGTAGAAGAGTTAGGTTGACACAATACTTGAGAAACTGCCAGAATAATCACAAATATGCTCATGTTGCAAAATCAAAGAGGACTGAATATTTAAATAGTACAAATTTAAATTTTTTGTTTAATTTAAAATATCCCCTGCTCATGGGTTGGAAGAATTAATATTGTCAAAATGGCAATTCTCCCCAAAGCATTGTACAAATTCAATGCAATCCCTATAGGGATACCCTTGACATTCTTCAAAGAAATGGAGCAAGCGCTCCTGAAATTCATATGGAACAATAAGCCCCCACGAATAGCTAAAGCAATCCTTGGGAAAAAGAAAATGGGAGGAATCAACCTCCCCAACTTCCAACTCTACTACAAAGCGGTAGTCATTAAAACAGCTTGGTACTGGAACAAAGGCAGAGCGGCAGACCAATGGAACAGGGTTGAATACTCTGACACATCCCCCCAAATATATGACCATCTAATCTTTGATAAGGGAGCAAAAAAGGCGAAGTGGAGCAAGGAAAGCATGTTTAACAAATTGTGCTGGCAAAACTGGACAGCTACATGCAAAAAAATGGGCTTAGACCTCCACCTATCACCATGTACAAAAGTCAGATCAAAATGGATTAAGGACCTCAACATCAGACCAGAATCCCTAAGGTACACTGAAGACAAGGTCAGCAAAACCCTCCACAACATTGAAGCCAAAGGTATCTTCAAGGCTGACACGCCACTGGCCAAGCAAGTGAAAACAGAGATAAATAAATGGGACTATCTCAAACTAAGAAGTTTCTGCACCTCAAGAGAAACAGTGACCAAAGTACAAAGACAATCTACAGAATGGGAAAGGATATTTACGCAGTACCCATCCGATAAAGGGTTGATATCAAGGATATACAATGCACTGGTTGAACTCCACAAGAAGAAAACTGCCAACCCGATCAAAAAATGGGGTGATGAAATGAACAGAAACTTTCCTAAAGAAGAAATCCGAATGGCTCAGAGGCACATGAGAAAATGTTCCACATCACTAATCATCAGGGAAATGCAGATCAAAACAACCATGAGATATCATCTCACACCACAGAGACTGGCCCACATCCCAAAAAACAAAAGCAACCGGTGTTGGCGTGGATGCGGGGAGAAAGGGACTCTTCTTCACTGCTGGTGGGAATGCCGACTGGTTCAGCCCTTTTGGAAAACAATATGGACGATTCTCAAAAAATTAGAAATTGAGCTTCCATTTGACCCAGCAATACCACTCCTGGGAATATATCCCGGAGAGGCAAAAAGGTATAGTAGAGGTGGATATGTATTTCTATGTTCATTGCAGCACAGTTTACAATAGCCAGAATCTGGAAAAAACCAGAGTGCCCCAAAACAGATGACTGGTTAAAGAAACTCTGGTACATCTACACAGTGGAATACTATGTAGCTGTCAGAAAACATGAAGTCATGAAATTTGCATATAAATGGATCAACATGGAAAGTATCATGTTGAGTGAAATGAGTCAGAAAGAAAGAGACAGACATAGAAAGATTGCACTCATATGTGGAATATAATGTAACTGAGAAGTACAAGTTGGCAACGATGCAACTTCTGGCAGATATCTCTCTGGACTTAGTTACTAAAATACTAAAATACAGAAACCCAAAACTGAGAGGCCGCTAAGTGTGGTCACTCGACCTCATACCTCTTCATCCTCAGCAATGGAAAACAAAGTATCTAATGCTTCCTTTTCAGCAGGTCGGACTTTAGGGGAGAGACTCTCCAAACAATAATAGTGAGTTTTGTTGAAATATTGTATGCAATCAAAATGAAAGTAAAGTGAAATTTATTAGTTACACAGGCGCGGGGGGGGGGCTAAGGGTGGGGGGGCTAGGGGTGTGGGGGGGTTAGGGGTGTGGGGGTGCAGGGTGGAGCTATACTGGGATTCTTGGTGGTGGAATATGAGCACTGGTGAAGGGATGGGTATTCGAGCATTGTATAACTGAGATTTAAACCTGAAAACTTTGTAACTTTCCACATGGTGACTCAATAAAAAAATTTAAAAAAAAAGAAAGTAAAACACGACAAAATTAAAAAAAAAAAAAAAAGAACTAAGTTTACCAAAGTGCAGTGTTCAGAAAGAAGATTAAGTGAGGGAAGTGACAATGGTTTGGGATGGAAGAACATTAGTATATTGTTGATGAACATAGCATGAGAATATCAATATAAAAGATATGTAAACTGGCACTAAAATATATATAGTCCTATAAATTAATATGACACATTAAAAAGTTAAAAATTTGGGGCAAGACAGAAAGTACAACAAATAGGGTGCTTGCCTGGTATGCTGCTAACCGTGATTAGATCCTGGGCAGATCATGTAGTGTTTTGAGCCATCACAGGGAGTGATCCCTGAGTGCAGAGCCAGAAATAACTCCTGAGCACTACTGGGTATGGCCCAAAGACTAAAAAATATTTAAAATGTAAATTAAAACACAAAATTTACAAAATATTTTTGAATAAGGTAGGAAACATATATTTTCCAATTAACTTTTAACAACTAAAACAATGAAAAAAGTACAGCAGAAAATCTCAGACAATTAAGCATTCTCAATATACTTGTCAGAATCATCAGCAAAATTTTTGCAAATCGAATTATTTTTCTTTTTTACTGTCAACCAACAGTCTGTATTTAATTCATATTATAATTAACACTATATATTACACTTATTTGTCAAATTATTATATATTTGTGCGATTTTATATGCAATTTCTTTAAGAATATGTATATTAACTTCATGATAACATTTTTGCCTATAACTTTTGTACTTGCAGAAATGCCTGACAATAGAAAGACATAATAAATTATTATCAATTTATATTAAAAAATATAAAAAAAAAATAAAATTCTGAAGTGTAGCATATGGTAAGTGGAAACGGATGGGGAGCTACAGTAATAACCATATCATACAGTAAGTTTGAATTAAGTTGGTAGAAGAGTTAGGTTGACACAATACTTGAGAAACTGCCAGAATAATCACAAATATGCTCATGTTGCAAAATCAAAGAAGTCTGAATATTTAAATAGTACAAATTTAAATTTTTTGTGGAAAGAAAGCACAGATATAATTTATTTGGGGTGGGTGGGGTGGGCAGGGTCAGGCTGTCAAACCCGGGATTCTGGGTTCCCAAGCGGCAAGACGGAGAGAAACACGAACTCAGCAATGCAAAAGCAGTAGGGGTTTATTCCAGTGTACTGGGGTCAGCTATCTCACCCACAGAGTGGTCTCTTGATAGCGACCCCGACTTCGGGCAGCAAGCAGTTTATATAGGGTTTGACTACATGAGCAGTACATGCCTGATTGTTTCAGAAAGAAATCTGACTTAACTACCAAGCAAAGGTGTTTTGGCCAGTGTCCAGGGTAACAGTGGTCAGGCAATAGTTTACTAGTAAACTGCTAGTAGAAGCAATAGTTTCTACTAGCAGTTTAGGTTACATATGCTACTCATTCTTTTTAGGCCTAACAAAGGCAATTTCTGGAGCATTGTGAGAATTGATTGCTTGAGCCCACTTGCTGGGCCCAGGAGCTTTCCCAGGGGGGCTCAGGTTGGCTAGTTATGCATTGACTTATTGCTGGGAAACGGAATCTGGTTCAGTTCCAGGAATTGAACCTGAAGCCTACTTAACTTTTCTGCCACCTGTCATGGCTTCAGTTTCCCCCTTACAAGGGGCATGAGGAATTGCTCCACCCAGCAGTGCTCAGGGCTTACTCCTAACTCTGCTCTCAGGAATCTACTAATGGGACCATATGGGATACTGAATCTGCAGGGACCATATGGGATGCTGAGATCAAGTCCGGATAAGACACATGCAAGTCAAGGGCTAAACCACACTGTTCTATCACTCTGGCTCTGGTGTAATGACTTCCGGCTTCTTAGGACAGCTTAAGACTACTGAAATGAGATCTATAAATGCTACCTTGAGAATGAAATCTCTAATGAAAATGGAAATGCTTCCAAACTACTAACATTGCTCCCTGGGAGAAAAAATGACTCTGTATTTATAAATAATTAAAAGAAGCAAGCAAAAAACCTGTTTTTTTGTAAAGTAGTAAGTTTGGTAAACTGATCAGTTGAGGTTTTTTGACTTCCTAACTGGCTCCCTTGGTGAGTGGGTTTCTTCGGGGCGGGGGCTGGGGGGTGAAAGGCTTAGTGGAACTTACTGCTCCTCCACGTCCTGGGTCCTGGTGGAAACGACTAAGAGGCCTCACACATTCCATCACCAAAGCTCTCGCTCCAGTGGCTCCCTGCCCATCTCGGGCATGCTTCTGACATTTCTGAAACACTCAAATGCATTCACAATTACATGTTTGAGATCTTAACATGTACTGTTGGGCTATTGGCAACTTCATGTCTTGATTTTTCTCTCCAGCCTCAAGCCTGCTGCCTGGGCCGTTCAAGGTTTTCCAGAGAAATTGTTCTGAAGTAATAAACTGATGTGGGAAAGACATCATGATCATCATAACAGTGATCATGATGTCTTTCTTCCCTCGGAGTTGAAACTCCTTCCCTCTGGATTCAATGTCCCTGGCTTCACTCTATTGTGGCAAGTAGTAGTTCTGTTTCTCCACCCCCCACCTCCTCACTGAAGCAGAACAGTCTTCTTTGTTCTGAAGCAGAACAGACTTTTCTGTTTTCATGGGCCCTGACAAAATGATCTAACGTGAGTACCCAAAGATCTGAAGGAAGTTCTCTGTGCATCACATTTCCAGTGTAACCTAAAAAACCCTTTTTAAAATGAAAATATCTTCAAGGTGATTTCCCTCTAGTCATTGGAGCTTGTTATTTATTGTCTTCGGGCTGATTGGCAACCAATTCAACAGATTTTTCAGAACCTGCTTTGTGTCACATATGAGAGCAATAGCCTATAGTTGTGAACAAAGCAGAAACACTATTTCTCATAGACGTTCTATTTAAGTCATCTGTATTTTCCTTCTTAATGCAATATTGTTGAAAATAACTCTTCATTTATTTTTCATTTCTCCTGTCTTTTGTAGCAAGAAATAGCTTGGTCTAACTTTCATAGTTATTGCTGAAATAAACCCATTTAAATTTCTGATTATTAGTTTGTTCATAAATATTTGAAGGTAATTTATTATTACTCTCATTTCTCTTTTCATAGAAGTGAGTTATTATTTATCTTCAATTTTTTCTCTCTTCACCTTTTGAGTTAATATTTGCAAACCTTGTCTTAGTTCCTGTAGTAGTGAAGAGGACATGATTTTGCCATACTGGAATCTAAAGAAACTGCCGATTTTAAAACTCATTGCATTTGAATGAAACAGGGTGATGACTTCAAGTTTCTATAAATAATTTCTAAACATTTTCTTCAAGGCCTTTTCCATAAATCCTTCTTCATGTTTCTGAGGAAGGGTGTGTATTCTTCCATTATGGCTTTCTATATGCACAGCTGTTATTAGTTACTTCTCTTCTTTTAACCACATTTGCATCTCTAGTGCCAACCCCACTAGAAATGCTCACTCAGTATCACTGCCAGGAAAGAATGAATTCAAGATGGCATTTCCATCTCTTTAAAAATAATTCTAGAAGCTAATGGTTAGTGGCTTCATTCTATATGCCAGGCATTAATTTAATTTAATCTTCATAACAGTTTTAGCTGTAGTACAGATATTATCTTCCTCTTAACCCATAGAAAGGTATTGGAGATATAGTGTGGTAATTAGCTATCCCAAGGTTGTACAGAAGTAAGATTGCACAGAGTAAAATATCAACCCACGTTTGACTAACTGAAAAGTTCATTTTTATTCTGCAAAATTATACTATACTGCTAAGGAGTTCTAATGAGCTAACTTGAAACTATTCAAAATACATCTACTATTCTATTTGTATTCTTATATAGGACACAGATGACTGCATCCAGTAGACATCAGATCTGGAAAATAGCCTCAAAACATAAACCAGGCAAAGGGGCGGAACATGAGTAGGAAACAAAAGACATAAGAAAATAGATGGCAGAGGATGAGAAAATAGCTCTGCATGCTGGACTTTGATTCCTGGCACCCGCTACTCCACTGAGCATCACTCGAGAGTCATACCTGAGCAAAGACCTAAGAGTAGCCCCTCAGCTGGGTGTGAGCCCAACCCTTCACCCCCACAATAAATGACAAAATTAAATGGATCTGTATATTTAGTGTTTGATGAGGTATAAAAGTGGCAGACTTACCTAATCAAGGTTATGCTTCTGGGTAGCCATTCTTAAATGCCTAGTGATTATATCATGATTATAGATGAACACTCCCACCTTTCATTCTCAGTGAATGTTATTCTAAAGCCAAAGGACAGAAGAAAGGTAGAGATGTTAGATGACCTTGGCATTATTGATTGGGCCAATGGTTGATTTGTGTTCCAACAAAATCATCAATATTTCATAATAAACTCTATGTGTAGATAGGATCCCCTTATAGAAGTAATCAAGTTAAATGAGATTACAGAGTGGACCCTAATCCAATATGTGTTGCTGTGAAAATAAAATTTTGGACACAGAGAGGGAAGACAGTATGACAAAACTTAGGAAGACAAGCCAAGAAGGCAGGTAGCTCTTTCCATTACAGACTCAAAGGAACCAACCTTGCCCTTACTTTGAGCAGAAAAGCATCCTCCAGAATAACCATGCACTTATTCTGTAGAACTTTTGCAGCCATCACAAATAAATGTTTTCTCATAAGGGCTGTCCTATTTGTGGGATATTACACAACATCCCTACCTGTTGGATATTGTAGCACCTCTTTCCCTACTTGCAACAACACAAAATGACTTCAACATTGCCAAACATCTCCATGAGGCAGCACACTAGACTCTGGCCTTAAGGCTGTTGTTGGTTTCTGACATTAAAGGAAAATTTACTGAAACCCACTGAAAATTTCACACTGGTAATTTCTCAAGCAGAGTCTTAAGCTTAAACTGGAACACTGAACTTCATTTGAGCAGGGACCACTTACAAATATGTAAGGAGATTCACATCAATGAAAGACCCAGATAAGCCAGAAAATACCTGAGGCATATTCGAGAAAATTTGATGGGTTTTCGTTTTCTTTAAGTTTGGTTAATGCTTTATCTGATGGCAAAGGAATTTGGAGATATCACTCTTTATCAGAGTGCCAATTCTGACATTCTACTGGTGAAATAGAGCAGGGAAATAATTCTTCTGTGCTATATGCAGACACAAACGTCAAGCAGCTGGGGGAGAGGGGTCTAAGGAGACTGGCTTTGGCTATGTTGTTATTTATTCACACATGAGTTGTTAGGTGAGACAAATACTACAGAACAAAAACTAACAGAAGCAGGCATATTAGTGATGTGGCTAAATTTTTTTTCCTTTTTCCTTTCATTCCAGAGGAATTCTAAAAGGTCACATCTTCTGCATAATTATATTTTTCTCACAACATGAGCTTTTTTATAATGGCAATGCTGCAAGTTTCATCCAGGTGACAAATTCTATTTTTTTTTCAGGCAGTCCATGCGTCATTTTAAATAAAAGAAAATTCTCTCTTGCTGTTAGCAAAATAAGTGTTGGCATGCCCAAAAGAGAGAGAGAGAATGAGAGAGAGAGAGAGAGGCAGACAGAGACAGAGACAGAGACAGAGAGACAGAGAGAGAGAAGAAAAGTATCTGTCATCGAGGGAGGCTGAGGGGGGGGTGGGAGGTGACTGGAACGAACCTGGGGACACTGGTGCTAGGAGATGTACACTGGTGGATGGATGGGTGTTGGAATACTTTGTGACTGAAACCTAATCATGAATAGTTTTGTAAGGGTCTATCTCACAGTGATTCAAAAAATAAAAGTGCTGACAAATTCCAAATTATAAATGTATAAGAGACTCTGAAAGTAGTATCACCTTCAAATTTAATTGACCCCAAGATTTACCTGACAATATCAGTCCATAATCAAACATATTTTAATTTTTTCTCACATGTAAATGGCTTTGGTTCTTTCTCTCCACAAACACACATAGACATTATGTGCCTATATCTGTCCCTTTGTTTGTCATGAGTTAGAACAAGAACTAACAAACAAACAAACAAACAAAAAATTCAATCATCTCCAACATGGCCTAGTGTTTATGATTGTTGGTTCTCATCCAGGCAGCCCAGGATCAACATCCAGTGTGGAAATGCCAAACTTTGGGAGGACTGGAGAGATAGTGTAGCAGGTAGGGTACTTGTTTTGTATGCAGTTGATCTGGGCTTGATCCCTGACACGTTGTATGATGCCCTGAGGCTGCCAGAAGTAATTTCTGAGCACAGAGCTAGGAGTAAGTCCTGAACATCACTGGGTATAGCCCCCAAAATAAAAATTAAACAAAACAAAACAAAATAAATATATAAATAAATAACAACTGAGGCAATCCCTCCATCTCATTTACTGTGAATTCACAGAGATGGCTTTGGTGATACCCAGCTTATGACTCCTTCACTTCTCCATTTGGTGAATTTTAGGACACAGAAAATACAACCCATTTCTGGTTCTTCTATGTCTTGTGTTTCTGAGTGCCTGCCTCATCTCTGAAATAGATGTACTAATACCTATTAGCACACATCTTTATATTATAAAAATCAAATAAAATAATGGTTTGCATGATAACAGTTTGTAAATTGTTGAGTGCTTCAACAAGGAAGATCCAGTTATTGTAGTTATGTCCTAATCCACATGAAAGTCAAAGACCTATGAAACTTTGAACGTGGGGGATTCTGATCCAAGTCACTTAGCAGTCAGTTGAATTTTTGAAGGAAACAGGACATCTTAAAGACATATCTCTTTGGACCCTCCAGGATTGAATTTAGCCACCTAATATGGAAGTTGATAAAACTATATTTCTAAAATAATTGCATAGCAATGTTTCTTAATTTACAATATAGGAACAAAGAGCCTGGATTGTGTTACTTCGGTTAGAGGGGTTTCAAATGGATAGTATGAAGCAAAACACACCTGATTCCTCAAATAGCTTGTCTGAAGGAAGATTACCAAACTAAGGGAGTCTTGGAAAGTGATAGATATTTTCTAGACAGAGGAAAAGAATCAGATGATTAAAATGATGAGGGGAGAAAGAGCAACAAAGGGAAGGTTAGACTGAGAGAGCCCAGTGCATTGGGAGATGAGGGTGCCCAAGCTGTGGGCCTCAGGCTTCCTTCCTCCCCACCCCATCCCTGAGTTTCCTCTGTGTGTTCTCCCTAGCCAGCCTGCTCTGGTTTGAACAGCACTGCTGCTGGTCCTTCACGATTTTCTAGCATTCTCTCTGTGAAATGTGCCCAGTCAATGTTTTTTATCCCCCACTTTACAACAAAAGAGGGAAACTCAGATCAGGTAATGCAGAGTCTTGAAAAGGTAAGTGTGCACCGTGAGTGTGGCAGCATTACTCACTAGGCAAAGGTGGAAATGACCGTATTCACGAACGGATGGATAAGCAAGGCATGACATGCACATCTAAAGAACTGTTTTCTTCTTAGAGTAGCAGAGAAGTCTGGCATTCCACAACATGGAGGAACATTGGACACATTGTATCAAGTGGCATAAACTACCCATAAATGCTGTATGATTCATTTAAGCAGAATGTCCAGAGTAAAGAACTTCAGGCTTTGAGCTGCATCTGGAGGGAGAAGCTCCTGTGCTCTTCCACTGTGAAACTAGGGCCATGTGCTCCTGCTGAATGGTAGTTGGAGCCCGACGCACAGGTGGTCCGTGGAGCGCTCCTGGGAGTGATCCCTTCACATAGAAGCAGGAGTAAGCCCTGAGCACCACCAGCTGTGGCTCTAAGGTAAAAATCAAACAAACAAAAAAGAGTAGGGAACTTCATAAAGCAGAGAGGAAGGGGGTGGTTGTGAGGGCCTTGAGAAGGCCTTTGCAAGATGAAGTGTTTCTGGAGATTGGTTGTAGAAAGGTGTTCCTACACTGAGAGTGCACTTAGAAATGTGTGTATTCCTATTAAATGGAAGAAAATGTGTACAATACGTAAGATAAAAGGCAAATATCCAAGGCCTCTAAAAGTGTTCACAAAGCATGACAACTAAAAAAAAAAGATCAAACACCTGTGAGATTTGCATGTGTCAAAAAGTCTGAGAATATGGGGCAATAGCACAGTGGGTAGGGCATTTGCCTTGCACATGGCTGACTTGGGTTAGATTCCCAGCATCCCATGTGGTTCCCTGAGCATTGCCAGGAGTAATTCCTGAGTGCAGAGCCAGGAGTAATCCCTGTGCATTGCCGGGTATGACCCAAAAAGCAAAAAAATAAAAATAAAAAGTCTGAGAAGAGTCAGTGTTAGCTGGGTTGTGGTGAGAAAGGGACCCTCATTCACCATAGGAGGGAATGTCATCTGGATTAACATCCCTGACTTTTCAAATCAGTAAGAATATAAATTTTTTCAAAATGGTAAGAAGAGAAATCCCATGTGATCCAGCATACAACACTTCTTGGCATCTACCCTCAAAAACACAAAAACAGGGGCCAGAATGTTAGTGCAGTGGGTTGGGCATTTGCCTTGCACTCAGCCAACTCAGGTTCATTCGCCTCCACCCCATATGGTCCCCCAAGCACTACCAGGAGTAATCCCTAAAAGCAGAGCACTGAGTAAGCCCTGAGCACTGCCAAATGTGGCCCACAAACAAACAAACAAGACACAAAACAACACAACACAAAAGCATTGCTTTGGAAGCACACTTATTTTTATTGCAGTCATTAAAATGATCAAGACATGAAAATAACCCAAATGCCCAACTATAGACGAATGATCAAGAGTCTGTAGTACACATCCAAAGGAACAAAAGCAACCACTGTTGGAGAGGATGTGGGGAGAAAGGGACCCTTCTACACTGCTGGTGGGAATGCCGACTGGTTCAGCCCTTTTGGAAAACAATATGGACGATTCTCAAAAAACTAGAGGTTGAGCTCCCATTTGACTCAGCAATACCACTGCTGGGAATATATCCTGGAGAAACAAAAAAGTATAGTCGAAATGACATCTGCACTTATATGTTCATCGCAGCACTGTTTACAATAGCCAGAATCTGGAAAAAAACTGAGTGCCCTAGAACAGATGACTGGTTGAAGAAACTTTGGTACATCTGTACAATGGAATACTATGCAGCTGTTAGAAAAAATGAGGTCATGAAGTTTGCATATAAGTGGATCAGCATGGAAAGTATCATGCTAAGTGTAATGAGTCAGAAAGAGAGAGACAGACATAGAAAGATTGCACTCATCTGTGGAATATAGAATAATAGACTAGGAGACTAACACCCAAGAATAGTAGAAATAAGTACCAGGAGGTTGTCACCATGGCTTGGAGGCTGGTCTCTCATTCTGGGCAACTCAGAAAAGGGAACACCAAGTAAAATGTGGTCAGAGGTCATGCGGGGGAAGGGTGATGCGTGCCGAATGTAGAGTAGAGACTGAACAAAATGGCCACGCAACACCTTTATTGCAAACCACAACACCTAATTAGAGAGAGAGAACAAAAGGGAATACCCTGCCATAGTGGCAGTGTGGGGTGGGGGGAGACGGGATTGGGGAGGGGGGGAGGGATGGGCAGGGAGGGAGGGACAGACTGAAGAGGTGAGAGGGGTCTGGCGGGAGAGAAGTTGGTGCTCTCGGGGGGGTGTGCAGTGTTCAGATGATGTATGAATGAAACTATCAATGATAATCACAGTACTTCAATAAAGATTATTTTTTAAGTTTTTTTAAGTATGTCACTTGTTTACTGTATTTTACCACAAAGAAACATAAGATTTAAAATGATGTTTAAATGCTACATACGAAGTTAAAGATCCAGAGTTAGAACTGTCACTGTCATCCCGTTGCTCATCGATTTGCTCGAGCAGGCACCAGTAATGTCTCCATTGTGAGACTTGTTGTTACTGTTTTTGGTATATCGAATATGCCATGGGAGCTTGCCAGGCTCTGCCATGCGGGCGAGATACTCTCAGTAGCTTGCTGAGCTCTCTGAGAGGGGCAGAAGGGTCGAACCCTGGTCAGCTGCGTGCAAGGCGAATGCTCTACCCACTGCACTATCGCTCCAGCCCTATTGACCTCCATTTCTGACCCAGTCAGTACTGCAGAGATGTGGTCAAAAAGTAATAATAATAATAAGGAGGGGTGGGGAAGAGAGCAGAACCTCTCCCTTCCAGTCCTCCTAAGTTTCCAAATAGCTGTGTTCAGCATTTGTGCACCATTAACATGAAACTCCTTTCTAAGGGGTGAGATTATAAGGCATTTCCTTTTCTTCCCTCTGTGTTCATCTATATTTATTTAAGTGTCTATAATTATTATGGGTTACCTTTGTAAGTGGAGGCAGAAGTGCTGATTCTCTACAGAACATGATGCACACGCCTTTGAGATGCTTGGCATCACCATACCTCGTGGTGTTCTGCAAGGGTGGGCTTGCTCTGCTGTTTGCAATGCATCACCGGTACAGGACCTAGCCCAGGTACATGGCCACTCTATCCTAGAAAGAAAATGAGACCCACAGATATTTGCTGCCTAATTCAAGTTATTTTCCAGTGGTTTGGGCAGCTGTCCCTTCTACTTCCTTAGCCATGCAGTAAACAGGTGTAAGCTGGACCCAGGGTCCCAGCAAGCTCTGGGGAATAGGCCCAGCTACCTTGGAAGTGAGATAGGATCTGAATTCCTACGTCAGCACCCTGACTCAACCCTGCTATGTGGTAATTTAAAAAGCATCCTTTGGGCCAGCAACCAGATCAGGGCAAAATTGAGGCCAGACCACCCATGGGCTCTGCTTGTACTTGGCTTATGTGGCTCCCTGATCTTTTTCAAGTCTGCCCAGAAGAATAAGCCCAGGGCCTGGGGCCTTTTCCTCCATTCTGACCTCTGCTACAAAGGAGTCAGCCATCCGGACCTCTGCCTAGCAAAAATATCAGAGGCGAGAAGATGGAAATGACTGGATCCCTATGGAAGCCTCTTAAAAGTCCATAAGAAACCAGGAAAATATGGGTGTGGAAAGAAAAGGAAACCCGAGGCTTCTAAAAATATGCAAAGCTACTCTGGGAGACAGAGGGATAGAAAAGTGGGTAAGGCACTTGCCTCGCATGTGACTGAACTGGGTTCAATCCTGGCACCACATGCAGTCCCCAAAGCACTGCCAGGAGTAATCTCTGAAGACAGAACCAGACGTAAGCCCTGAACATAGCTGGATGTGGCCCCCAAATATGGCAAAACAGACAGACAAAGCACAGTGGAGAAAAGGAGCCATTCTACAGTAAGAAGAAGAATAACTGCATCAAGGAAGCCGGAGCATATGGTTGGTATGCAGAAGGTCAGGTTTGATCTCTGGATGTGTTTTCCCAGGTACTACCTCTGTGCCCACTTCCTCCCTCGAACAGGAAAGATTATTTCTATGTTAGAGGAGATTTTTTAAAGTTGGAGAAGTCAGCTGGAAGGAATTAATTAATTGGTACTCCCCCTGCCTTTGAGCACAGAAATTCTGAACATGCAGGTTTGGGGAAACTCTCAGGCCCCCAGCCCTTTGCACCTCCCCCAGCCTCCTCTACCCAGATGAATCGCCCAGCCTGCTGAGGGGCTGCAAACACCTCCTGAGGTTATCGTTCTCCTTTCTAACCTCCTTTCATCTTCAGGCCTTTTGGTGCTCCCCACCTCCCAAGCATTCCAGATTGGCCATACAGTCACATGCACGACCCTACACAGCCCTTAGGAATATCACCCGAGAGTTCTAGCCACCTGGGTGGGTGTCTCTCAAGGAAGCAGTTGGAGGCTAAGTCTGCAGCATGGGCGGGCAGGGAGGGAGGTACAGACTGGAGAGGCGCGTTGCCAGGTGTGTCCCAAAAAGCAAAAAATAATAAATTAAAAAAGTCTGAGAATAGTCAGTGTTAGCTGGGTTGTGGTGAGAAGGGACCCTCATTCACCATTGTTGGGAATGTCATCTGGATTAACATCCCTCATTTTTCAGATCAGTAAAGATAGAAAATTTTTCAAAATAGAATAGAAATCCCACATGGTCCAACATTACAACACTTCTTGGCATCTACCCTCAAAAACACAGAAACAGGGGCCATAATGTTAGTACAGTGGGTGTTTGAATTCTTACATAGAGGGTTGAGTCAGGGTGCTGACTTAGGAATTCAGATCCCATCTCACTTCCAAGGTAGCTGGGCCCATTCCTCAGAGCTTGTTGGGACCCTGGGTCCAGCTTACACCTCTTTTCTGCAAGGCTAAGGAAGTAGAAGCTGCCCATGTGACCAAAGCAGGGCTTTTTGCCCAAAAATGTGACTGGTCACAGCAGCAGCTGAGAAGTAGAGAGGAGACTTTGGTTCATTAAAGCTGTCTTCCACCAGGATCAGTTTAGCATGAAGGTTAATGTCTCTTCATAAAGCCTTCCCCCTGTGCTCAGAATAGTCCTACAAGGCTAGAATTGATTCTTTTGAGGGTAAGGGAAGGAGGGCAGAGGTTGAGCCACACACACCCCATGGTGTTTGGGGTTACTCTTGCTCTGTGCTCAAAGTTTGTCTACAGAAGCGCTGAAGGGACGGTGGAGTGCTAGGCATAGAACTGAGGTCAGCTCCATGCGAGGTACACCCTGTAGCCTCTGTATGACCTCTTTAGCTTTAGAAATTTCCTTTAATATAGCTTATGTTCAAACTTCTAACTTAAAAGGTGTGTTACTGGATAGTAAGAGATAGCATGTGCATTAAGGCACTTTCCTGGTATGTGACTGACCCCCACAACCTTCAAATCTTACCACCACATGATTCCTCAAGCATTCTCAAGGGTGACCCCCATATATCACCAAGTGCAGCTGAAAGATCACCATCAAAATAGTAAAAACAAAAGAATTTAAATGCTGAATAAAAAATAAAAATAGAAGAATAAATTTAAACAAGATGCATAAATGGCAAAATACACTTTTCAAAAGACTTTACAAGGTCAGTATGAGATTCCAGAGGCCTTTCCTCCATCTCACTATTTCTCTGACTGAGTTATAAGGTGTATATTTAAAATCAAATTTACACTCAGCTGCATTTCATCTATACCAATGTTTCTGCACTATGGATAATTTGTACAGAACATTCTTTGTGGAAGAAATAACTTAGCAAATTCATGGCCTTTCTCTCCTATTTGCCAAGTATACCACTGCTCCCAGTTCCCTTCCCCTGTGACAACCAGAAATATCTCCAGATATCGCCATATGTGCCCTAGGGAGCTCAGTCATCCACAGTTGAGGAGAACTGATTTCTTAGTTAAAATTCATAAAATATGCTGACTTTTGATAGGCTTTTGAAGAACCATTTATCTTACCTGTTCATATTTCACCAGAAATTTACCGCGAAAGATGCATATATTTACACATACACACACTTGTGTGTATGTATGTATATATATATATATATTCATATTTAATCTAAAAATCCCATGGCCTGTCCCTTGGTCCTCACTGCAGCTCACCTCTCTCACACAATGTTGCTGCCAAAAGTAATTCTGGGGAGTCAACATGAGAGGTTTCCTGCTGGGTTTGAAGGTTTGAGCCATTCCCTATTGCCAGCATTGCCTTTTTTTTTTTTTTAACTTTTGGAGCCACAACCAGCTGTGCTCAGGGCTTACTCCTGAATGACTTAACAGATACTTCCAGCAAAGAAGGCATATTTTTGTTGTTGTTGTTGTTGTTATGATTTATTTATTTTTTTGAGGGTACAGTTACAGATTTATACATTTTTGTGCTCATGTTTCTCCCTTACAAAGTTTGATAACCCATCCCTTCACCAGTGCCCATTCTCCACCACCAGTAAACCCAACATCCCTCCCCCCTCCCCAGTCCCGTCTCCCCCCACCCCACCCTGCCACTATGGCAGGGTATTCCCTTTTGTTCTCTCTCTCTAATTAGCTGTTGTGGTTTGCAATAAAGGTGTTGAGTGGCCATTGTGTTCAGTCTCTAGTCTATATTCGGCCCGCATCATCTTTCCCCCACATGACCTCCAACCACATTTTACTTGGTGTTCCCTTCTCTGAGTTGCCCAGAATGAGAGACCAGCCTCCAAGCCATGGTGACAACCTCCTGGTACTTATTTCTACTATTCTTGGGTGTTAGTCTTATAGTCTATTATTCTATATTCCACAGATGAGTGCAATCTTTCTATGTCTGTCTCTCTCTTTCTGACTCATTTCACTTAGCATAATACTTTCCATGCTGATCCACTTATATGCAAACGTCATGACCTCATTCTTTCTAACAGCTGCATAGTATTCCATTGTATAGATGTACCAGAGTAAGAAGGCATATTTTCAAAAAGAGCTTATTGTCACATCTTATCAGAAAAATGTCAATCAAAATGGCAATAATTTCATTTCATAGAAGTGAGAATGGCATATATCAAAAAAAAATTCTAGAATTAGCAAGTGTTTGGCAAGGATGTGTTGGAAAATGAATCCTCATTCACCGTTGGTGGCAATGTCACCTGGTTCACTGCACTGAAAGCAGTATGGAGATGTCTTTGAACAGTAAGAACAGAATTTCCACACAACCCAGCAATAGCACTTTTTGACATCTACTCTCCAAACACAAAAACGTTATTTGGAAAGTATGTGTGCACACCTTTACTCATCATAATGTTTAGTACAGCAGTCAAGATATAGGAGCAACCCAAGCATCCAACTACATACGAGTATATATATATATTATATGTGTATATTCAATGTTTATATGTAAATACATATGTACATTGGAATACTATGCAGCTATAAGAAAGGTTCAGTTATTCCTTGGGTTCAGTTATTCCTTTTACTCTGTCAAAGCCTTGGAAGTCACACCTACACCACACAGCTGCCACCATCCCAGTGCCCCAACTCCACTGCTTCATGACTAGTCTCTGCAGAGATATCAAACTGATACACCGGTTTTTTAGCTGAGAACTCTGGAGGATTCTTGGAATGGGGGCAGGCAACTTCTCCCCAAACCTTCTATATTTCTAGAAGGCCCAGAAGCTACATCCGTATCCTACATCACCATCATGTAAATTCATCATCCCAGGTCTAAAATCCTGAAGTTTCTGGAGCACACAGCTGCATATGCAACACCATCATACTCTACAACACTAACATCCTAGTAGGAGCATACTAAATTAGATTGTAAGTAACATAGAATCCAAGTAAACTCAATAAACAAAAACAATAACACAGAAGGCTCAGTTAGCAACAAACACCTGAGTAAACCCTCAGACAAGGACTTAATGACCCCTAAGATATAATAACTTTTACAAATTTTCTTTGTAATTTGTAAAAATAAATGTAAAAAAATACTTACTGAAGTATTTTTATAATTCCTTTAGCCATTTAGTTATAATAAGCAATATAAAAAGCTACATTGTGCCTGCTAAAGTCTTTTGGGGGTGGCTGGGAACATGGGGACAAAGGTGGATGGAAGGCCAGTCTGCTAACGGGATCTGTGCTGGGACACTGAATGCCTGCATCAACGGTATCATGAGCAACTTTATAAACCAGGGTAAGTGAAAAACTTAAGAAAGTGAAAAAACTTAGTTCATATTAAAAAAAGCTTCAATCATTCAATTTGCCACTATGTGAATGAAATAAGATGGCATCATGCAGAGTGAAGTCAATCAGGAGAAGGAATGATACGGAATGACCTCTCTCATGTATAGGCTGTAAAGACACACAGTAAAGAACAACAAATGGTCAAAGGCAACAGAACCCAAGTGTTGGTCTACAAACAGAATTTACTTGACTGGAGGGGAGTGGGGAGTGGGAGGTGACTTGGAACACTAGTGGAGGGTGTGGTATTGGAATGATGGATGCACAAAACTAGCATTGCCAGTATTACAAGTCACAGTATCACAACAAAACAGGAGACATGGGGCCAGAGAGGTAGTACAGTGAGTAGGGCATTTGCACATACCGTGTCAGTTTGGTATCTCTGCAGATACATAGATGTGTGCCTTGCACACAGCTGACCTCGGTTTAATCCCAGTGCCCCATCTGGTTCCCCAAGCAGCAGCAGGAGTGATCCCTGAACCCAGAGCCAGGTCCCTGAGCACCCCAGCTGTGACCCCAATGCAAACAAACCCCCAAATGGGGGAAATGCCTGGAAGAAAAGACATAAACAAATAACACACACACACATATATACACAGTCACCCTTGTTATCACTGTTGTGATTTTGAACAAATTTCTTAACTTCTCAAGTCTTCAACATCCTCTTGTGAGAAAAGGATTGGGTTGGGCTAAGTTCTAAGGTTTGCTTCAGTACTGCTTTTGATAGACCATTTTACTTATACATATAAAGTGGAACAGTTAGACCTCTTTACAAAGTTACAGTGTGCATGACATATTGTGGGAAATCCTTGCAAACTGCAAATCATCTTAATACGTACTATATTTGGCCAGATGGGTAGGAGGGTCATGAACAGATGGGAGACACAAGGTCATTTCTTGTTGTCAGGAAGCTGCAGGGCAGAAGCTTAGACAACACAGGGCTCTCTGCCAGTGAAACTGCCACCTGCCATTTTCTCTATGGGACGAAGTAAGGTGGAGGCTACTGGAACCCTCGGTAGCTGCAGTTACAAGTGTAGGTGGCACGAACACACACCCTGGTATTAAAGCTGGGTATACACATAACCCCAAGCCCGTTTCTTGTATTTTCCCAAGAAGAATTTCATAAGAGATACATAGGGACATTAGAAATTGTTTATTTGGAAAAGAGAGCAAACATCCAGCAGGGATTGGAGTGTTTATTTAAGCAAAAAGGAACTGAATGCGCCCCCCTCAGGGAGGCAGTGCATCAAGGCAGTCCTTTGTCCCGTCTCTGATCTGAAAAAGGTTTTCCCTTTTCTCCTGCTCCATCTCATTTACAACACTAAAAGGACAGAGACTCCTTGGGCTCTAAATTTGTGATCATACACGACACTTTCAGAGGTTGCCATGGCAACTATAAACTATCCAGGCATTGGTGGACATGACTTCTGATAGGTGGGCTTTAGCCTGTTAAAGCACTGTAATAAGCTGTAGTTCATCCAATGGTCAATAAGGCTGGTCTGGTTCCCCCACACACACCTTGTTGAAAGGAAAGGTGAGATCTTGCAGGAGGCCATAACATCCTGGTGGAATTTTCCAGAAATCAGAATTGGTTCCCCTCTGGCAATAAGGATTGTCAAACATTACTTCACTTCTCTTCTCTCCATCTTATCTCATAATCTTATAAACTCACTTATATCATTCATTCACTATTAAATCTAATAGCAGGAAATTAACTAGGAAAATTAACTAAAGAAAATGGAAATAGACTGAGATAGCATGTCATCCCTCCACAAAGAGACTATATTTTTTGGTTTCAGAAGGCCAAAGTCAAGAATATAACTCTCTTATTAAATTGTTTAAATTAATTTTTTTGATGGAGGGACTCTCCAGCAGTTCTGGGGCCACCAGGGCTGCACACAGTGTTGCTTAAGAGGCCTTATGTTCCGAGAATCAAACCCAGGGCTTGTGTACATGAAGTATTAACTCCAACCATTTGAGCTATTGCCCCAGTCCAGAGGCAATAGCTCTTTAGGCAACAGAGGTCATTCAAAAACACTTTGAGAGATATATCTTTTCAACATGCATATGAAGAGATCTGAGACTAGCAAGGTAGATAGATCCTAATACTTCTGATGAACCCTTAGAGTACTGTCTGATTCATAATCTTATGACACGAATGTCCACCAACTAGTGCCCAACAAGTCCTTTACCTGTAAAGAGAGTGATACTGTGATGACATCTAACAGTCTTACCAGTGATATGATGATTACTATGACAGTGATGATGAGATGATGGTGATAGATTTTTGAGACTTTTGCTGTTTCACTGGCTTTACATATATTACCTTTGAAATTCTGATAAACAGTTATGTATTATCACTCTTAGTGTATCATTCCCAGTGAAAAAAAAAATTTGAATGCCAAAGAGTTTACACAACAAGCCTCAATTTTCCAACAGAAACCAGTGGAATTGATCCTGAAGCCAGAAGGAAACGCTAGACAAGAGAGATTGTTACCATCTTCCCTTTGGCGCCGACCTTGTGCAGGAATTGTCCATTCTGAGGAAGCCTTCCTCTTGTCTTGAAGTAGTTTATGGATTTGTGCTTCCTTTATTGAAAGCTACATTATCTATATTTTTAAAGCATACCAATTTAAATATATAATTTCATTTTGTCAGAAGTCATGCCTTTAGCCATGATCAGTTTTTTTTATTAAATCTTTACTAATTTAGAGAAAAGTGAAAACCACTGGAAGTAGACATCGTGGGTCTAGGAAACAGGTTCTATTTCTTTAATGGGGGTTTTAGATCACATCTGGTAATGTTTGGGGACTACTTCTATCTTTTTGCCCAAGGATCACTTCTGGTGGTGCTTGGGGAACCATGTACTAGGAACTGGGCTGTAGACGAAACACAAATGTCTTGTTTGTTGTTGTTATTGTTGTTTGTGTTTGTGTGTGTGTGCACAAATGTGCGTGTGCTTTTGTTGCTCACATTTGGCAATGCTTAGTGGCTACTCCTGGTTCTGCACTCAGGGATTAATTCTGGCAGTGCTCCAGGGACCATATGGGATGCCAGGGATCAAACCCAGGTCTGCCACGTACAAGGCAAATGCCCTACCCACTGTACTATCGCTCTGGCCCCAAAAAACAAATATCTTGATCCGTTTATTATCTCTCTGGCCATCTATTTATTATTTACTTTGTTTTTCATGGTCAAACAATTCCTTTCTCTCCCTGCACCTATCAATGAATGGTGCTATATTTAAGTTCAGTTTCAATTCCTGAGACTCATAAGCTAGTTATTTTTCTGCGTGTGGGGAAAAAAATATTTATTTACCCAATGTTTGGGCAGTTGCATGGATACAACATGCCAAAAATTCTTTGTAAAGAGAAAATACTCACTAAAACACGAGACATTTTGTGTTTGGAGGTGAGGGTCAGAGTAGGGTGTGTGGGGGAGAGCTTTCACTTTTATTTTCTTATCATTGAATCAATACTAATTCACATCATTTTTGTTCACATGAATGGCATAATAAAATATCCATAAAATCTTCATGCAGAAATATCTACTAGTACTTTAGTGGAAATGTCAAGACCTTTTATCAAAATAAAAGGCACACTTGCTATAGTAACTATAATTTTATAAAAAAACATGTGACCATGGATGGAGAAAGATGAATTTTAAGACACTGATGTGAGAGAAAGCTATTGGAGAACAGGGCCCAGATCTATCGTAGGATCAGTCCCCTCCCCCACACGTCCCCCCCACACACCTATTTGGCAGCATTTGGAGTAATCAGCTAAAGCACTTAATGAGTTAAACGTAGGAAAATTCTCTTTTCTTAAAGTAAAACAGAAATATACTTTAAATTGACAAGTTTTCTTCTCTAAGTGCTTGGAAGCTGACGGAAGCTTTCTGTGGACTTACAGCACCAAGAGCGAGACATCCCCTGCCACTGCCCCGCACACGCATCTGCAGCTCAGACTTACTTTCTGTGGACTTACAGCAGCAAGAGCGAGACACCCCCTGCCACTGCCCCGCACACACATCTGCAGCTCAGACTTACTTTCTGTGGATTTAGAGCAGCAAGAGCGAGACACCCCCTGCCACTGCCCCGCACACGCATCTGCAGCTCAGACTTACTTTCTGTGGCCTTACAGCAGCAAGAGCGAGACACCCCCTGCCACTGCCCCGCACACGCATCTGCAGCTCAGACTTACTTTCTGTGGACTTACAGCAGCAAGAGCGAGACACCCCCTGCCACTGCCCCGCACACGCATCTGCAGCTCAGACTTACTTTCTGTGGATTTAGAGCAGCAAGAGCGAGACACCCCCTGCCACTGCCCCGCACACGCATCTGCAGCTCAGACTTACTTTCTGTGGCCTTACAGCAGCAAGAGCGAGACACCCCCTGCCACTGCCCCGCACACGCATCTGCAGCTCAGACTTACTTTCTGTGGACTTAGAGCAGCAAGAGCGAGACACCCCCTGCCACTGCCCCGCACACGCATCTGCAGCTCAGACTTACTTTCTGTGGCCTTACAGCAGCAAGAGCGAGACACCCCCTGCCACTGCCCCGCACACACATCTGCAGCTCAGACTTACTTTCTGTGGACTTAGAGCAGCAAGAGCGAGACACCCCCTGCCACTGCCCCGCACACGCATCTTCAGCTCAGACTTACCGGTTAACGACTGAATCTTGGAAGAGATGCAAGCCAAGTCACAAAACTCACTGGTGCACACTAGCCTCCAGGCTGAAAACTCCGGGGCACGCCTGCGAGGGGAAGGCAGGCTGAGTCCCCTCCCTGCCAGGACCCCACAGCCCCAACAGCACCCCACAGCTGCTGCCATACCAGTGGCCAACCCACTGCCGCGCAACTAATCTCTGCAGCGACACCAAGCGGATAAAAAGTCTGGGTACATTGATTTTCAGACTGAAAACTCTGGGGTCTTCTTAGGGGAGGGTAGGCCCCATACCTCCCCAGGCCCCAAGGGCCACACCAGCATCTCAAACCCACCACCATGTCAACTCATCCATCGGCCCAGGTCTTAGATTCTGGAGTCCTCGGGGCACATGGCAACACCAGTGACACCTCGCAATACCAC